>NC_084508.1:130000-192500 GCF_024500385.1 Phyllopteryx taeniolatus
GGTGGGTGTGTGGTGTGAAACTGTCCTTTTCAAATCTGCAGTAGAAGGTATTCAAGTCGTTGGCTAGTGTGCTATTGTTCTCAGCTTGGGGGGATCGTCGCTTGTAATTAGTCAGCGATTGGAATGCATGCCAGACTGATTTAGAGTCGTTTGCGCTAAACTGTTTTTCCAACTTTGCTGCATAGTTCCTCTTTGCAATGTTAATTTCTTTAGTCAGCTGGTTTCTAGCTCGATTATACAGGGCCCTGTCCCCACTCTGATATGCGTCCTCCTTAGCTTGGCGAAGCTGATTAAGTTTAGCAGTGAACCACGGCTTGTTGTTGTTGAATGTGTGAAATGATTTTGTTGGTACACAAACCTCTTCACAGAAACTGATATAGGATGTGACAGTGTCCGTATATTCATCCAGGCTGCCAGCTGAATTTTCAAAGACACTCCAGTCTGTGCAGTCTCAACATCTTTGAAGTTCCATCTTGGCTTCATTGGTCCACTTTTTCACTGTTTTCACAGTAGGCTTCGCACATTTAAGTTCTTGCCTGTACGTCGGTATTAAGTGAATTAAGCAGTGATCAGACGAGCCCAGGGCTGCACGAGGTATAGCACTGTATGCGTTTTTTACCGTAGTGTAGCAGTGGTCTAAAGTATTATTTTCCCTGGTAGGACAGTCGATGTGCTGCTTGTATTTAGGGAGTTCGTGGTTGAGTTTAGCTTTGTTAAAGTCCCCGAGAATAATGAGGGGTGAGTCCGGGTGTTTTTTTTTCCAATTTCGTTGACTTGTTCGGCGAGCGTTAGCAATGTTTGTGTTAGCTTGAGGCGGTATGTAGACTCCAGCCAGTATGAATGATGCGAACTCACGTGGCGAGTGGAATGGTTTACAGTTTAAGAATAGCGACTCCAAATGCGGGCTGCAGTGTGTGCTGAGCACCGTGATGTCCGTACACCATTTTTCGTTGATATAAAGGCATATCCCGCCGCCCTTTGTTTTCCCCGATGATTCCATGTCGCGGTCTGCTCCATGAATGTGGAAGCCGGGAAGCATGACGGCGCCATCGGGTACAGCGTCGCAAAGCCAGGTCTCCGTGAAGCACATGGCCGCGGAACGTCCGAAGTCTTTACTGGTCTTTAACAGAAGATGAAGCTCGTCCATTTTGTTGGGTAGGGAGAGTACATTCGCGAGGTGGATCGACGGGAACGCCAATCTGTCCTCTCATGCGGAGTTTCACCTGAATGCCGGCCCGTTTCCCTCTGTGGCGCCGCTTCTGTCTCCATGCGCCGAAAACCGCGGACGCCGCTCCGGTGAGTAACTCGGGGAAAAAACTGACCGGATATTCGAAAGTTGGTGACAGAAAGTCCGGAGTAGCCTCCTTGATGGTTAGCAGGTCTCCCCTTGTATAAGTGAGTCGTGTAAGGTCTCCAAAGACGGACGAAAAACACAAAAACAAAGACAATACTAGAGAGCGCGTTACCGAGGCGACACACTGGTAGGCGCCATCTTGGATTTTAAGATGAGTGATCCAATCACGGCGGCACGGTGGACGACTGGTTAGAGCGTCAGCCTCACAGTTCTGAGGACCCGGGTTCAATCCCCGGCCCCGCCTGTGTGGAGTTTGCATGTTCTCCCCGTGCCTGCGTGGGTTTTCTCCGGGCACTCCGGTTTCCTCCCGCATCCCAAAAACATGCATTAATTGGAGACTCTAAATTGCCCGTAAGTGTGAATGTGAGTGCGAATGGTTGTTTGTTTGTATGTGCCCTGCGATTGGCTGGCAACCAGTTCAGGGCGTACCCCGCCTCCTGCCCGATGACAGCTGGGATAGGCTCCAGCACGCCCGCGACCCTAGTGAGGAGATGCGGCTCAGAAAATGGATGGATGGATGGATGATCCAATCACAGCAAAGCTCATTTAAGTCACATGATGAGAAATCCAACCAAATCCAACCGTCTCAAATGACAGGGAGAAAAGACCTATGAGAATAGCTTAAAAAAAGGGAAGTTTTGGGCATTAAGAACCTAAATTATCATGCAAACTCGATAAAAGGACATCAAAGTTTAGCAGAATTAAATACATAAAAAGGGACGGAAGGTGACCTTTAAAGACAAACCTCGTTATCAGGAAGAATTGTATTTTTGTCACTAATCTTTTCCTCCTCCTCTTCCACAAAATCAGGTCATTCCATGCTGGAGAGGAGGATTTTCGAACAGAATTCAAAGTACATCCATTCCAAGACTGCATCCTCAGTTTCTGGGGTTTTTCAGATGAAGAGAGAACAAATATGGAAGAGAGGACTCTTAAACATGGTCAGTGATTTGGGTGAAAGATTTTTTTCTGAGTTAATAATTTTTACAGCAACACAAGTTTATTCATCATTTGACTGAAAGCAGTGGTATTATATTCCAGATTCCAATATCATATGCAAGTGTTTTGGAGTCTATTTGAGCAGATATTATGTTGACCATATTGTCAGATTGACAGGGTTCCTACGCAAGTATGGAAAAGTATGGAAATTGATTTAATTAATTTAAAGGCCTAGAAAAGTATGGAAAATTGAAATTATTGTACGGAAAAATATTCATGTTTCCAAGACTGTTGCGTTAGCTCTATTTTCTAAAACAAAACATTATGAATAGCGTAGAGATCGAGCCGTGTTTTTTAAGGCGCTTGGAAGTGCAGCTACAATGTTTGTGTGAGAGCACAACGTATTAATTATACCATGGTCTTGGTGAATACTCGTTTCTGATTGGCTTTGAAAATTCTGTATATTTCAGCTGATAATGTATACCCTTCGAAAATATCAGGTAGTTCCTCTCAAAAATCTTTTAATTGTTCCAACTTATTGCGCAGCATCCTTTGTTAGATTATACGAGCAAACATAGCACTAAAACAGTCAGATTTTTTGATAAGTAAACGTGTCAGAGTTGTCAGAGGGCAGAAAATTACCAAATTTAAAATAATGAGTAGGGCTGTATCATTAATCAAATTTTAATCGTGATCGAGATTTTGGCTGTCACGATTTAATGAGCCTGATACCCTGCGATATTTTACATTTACAATGCGGACACTGTTGCATATGAAAAGTGCTTTATATGCAGCAGTGGCCGCAATGTAGTCAGAAAGGCACCAGGAGGCGAACACGTTTTAGGCTTTATTAAGCCGCGCTCCGAGCCAACTTCAAAATAAAAGCCTAAATGACATTCATATCCATATATGATTTTATTTTATTTCTTTTTCACAAAAACCTGTGGGAAAACAGACAGAAACTACTCAAACCTATTGAGAAGTACATAGCAAGAGTCAAGAGCAAAAAAAAAGTTTTTTTCAGTTTTCCTGCTTTCGCCTCTTTGCCCCACCTGTACCGTGAACCTTCCTGCAATACCGTGAGTCTTGCAATACTATGAGCTTTCCCACGATATCCCAATAATTATCGCACTGTGAGGTTAATACGGTGATAAAACCGTATTCGATATCGTTACATCCCTAATTATTTATTTTTATTTTAAAGGTTCATTTTTGCACTGAAAACATTTTACATATTTTTTGTTGAAAAGTAATGCAATAAAAGTTTTTTCCCAAACATGAGGAATAATCATGATTATTAATCATGATTACAATACTGATGAAAATAAGTGATTATTATTTTGGCCATAATCGTGCAACCCTAATAATGACTGATGTAATCATTTACTTTTTTTGATGATTACAACACCTTTGATGACTGATGCTCCTGAAGAATTGAGGGGGAAATGAAGAGGCAGAAGCGGCACAAAGACAAAAACTGATTTTGTCTTCATATCTGTGGTTGTTATTTAACCTTGTCAAACTGGAACAAGTATTTGCTGGAGTACTGAATAACGTTTACATTCCCTTAGGAAGTTATGGGATTGGAATGACTCTTCATAATCAAGGTCTCAGGCGTTGTAAGGGAAAATAAGTTGTTTTTGTAAAACTTTCTATTTTGACCACAAACGTGTAATTATGAATTGGTAGTTTAATTCATTATTTTGGTGGGCAAGTGATGGTATAAGTGGATTAATGCCCTTCGACTGTACAATTATCAGGGATTAATGGACTTTGCGGAGGCAATCGTCCTCCGCTGCATGTCGGTTCACACCCCCACGTCGTCCATTAATCCCTGATAATTGTACACATCATCGGGAATTAACCCTGACGTATATGTGTCCGATCTTATGTGATCATTGATGAAACTCATAATGGATAGATGTAAATTCTCTGACAACTGGATAATAAATTCCAAATATAAAGACTGGTTGGCTAAGGATCCCAAATGGATAAAGAACACTAAATGTAGACTTTGTGTGAAATGTTTTGTCATCTCCAACATTGGGGAGGCAGCAATTGTGAGTCATGTGCAGGAGAAAAAGCATCATCTGCATTTGGTATTTATTTGCATGAGCTATATTACCTAGTTATAATCTTCTGGAAATTATTTGGCGACATAATGGCATATAGAGAATTAGAATGATACACATCTATTTAATGAAACTACGCAAATTATTTACATTTTTTACCATGAAGTCTGGAAATTTTAGTCTGGAAAAAGTGTGGAATTTTGAAATCTTAAAAGTGTCAGAACCCTGGAATAATTACTCGGCCTTTTTAGTCTAATATGATCCAGTACATGAGCTGTATCAAAAATCATCTACAAAGATAATTTTGCTTGCCTTATTAGCTGGATAAGAGTAACACAATGTTTGATCTCTCAGTATGAACCACAGAAATAGGTAGAGTGGAAACTTGGGTCACAAACTTAATTTGTTCAGTTGTTCACTCCACTTTATATTTCCATTGGAATGAATGGAGATAGAATGAATCAATTCCATCCCCTAAACGACATTAATTTAACATTTTTATGTGTGTAATTGAAAATAAATACAGTAATATATTCAAGTAAGTGAAGACGTACTTTTACAAAGAACAATATGTTGACTGGTGCCAGCAGTGTGCTAGGTAGATGGAAAGAATACTTTGAGGAGTTGATGAATGAGGAAAATGATAGAGAAGGGAGAGTAGAAGAGCCAAGTGTGGTGGACCAGGAAGTGGCAATGATTAGTAAGGGGGAAGTTAGAAAGGCATTAAAGAGAATGAAAAATGGAAAGGCAGTTGGTCCTGATGACATTCCTGTGGAGGTATGGAAGCATCTAGGAGAGGTGGCTGTGGAGTTTTTGACCAGCTTGTTCAATAGAATTCTAGTGCGTGAGAAGATGCCTGAGGAATGGAGGAAAAGTGTACTGGTGCCCATTTTTAAGAACAAAGGTGATGTGCAGAGCTGTGGCAACTATAGAGGAATAAAGTTGATGAGCCACACAATGAAGTTATGGGAAAGAGTAGTGGAGGCTAGACTCAGGACAGAAGTGAGTATTTGCGAGCAACAGTATGGTTTCATGCCTAGAAAGAGTACCACAGATGCATTATTTGCCTTGAGGATGTTGATGGAAAAGTACAGAGAAGGTCAGAAGGAGCTACATTGTGTCTTTGTAGATCTAGAGAAAGCCTATGACAGAGTACCCAGAGAGGAACTGTGGTACTGCATGCAGAAGTCTGGAGTGGCAGAGAAGTATGTTAGAATAATACAGGACATGTACGAGGGCAGCAGAACAGCGGTGAGGTGTGCTGTCGGTGTGACAGAAGAATTTAAGGTGGACGTGGTACTGCATCAGGGATCAGCCCTGAGCCCCTTCCTTTTTGCAGTGGTGATGGATAGGCTGACAGATGAGGTTAGACTGGAATCCCCGTGGACCATGATGTTTGCAGATGACATTGTGATCTGCAGTGAAAGCAGGGAGCAGCTGGAGGAACAGTTAGAAAGATGGAGGCATGCACTGGAAAGAAGAGGAATGAAGATTAGCCGAAGTAAAACAGAATATATGTGCATGAATGAGAGGGGTGGTGGGGGAAGAGTGAGGCTACAGGGAGAAGAGATAGCAAGGGTGGAGGACTTTAAATACTTGGGGTCAACCGTCCAGAGCAATGGTGAGTGTGGTCAGGAAGTGAAGAAACGGGTCCAAGCAGGTTGGAACGGGTGGAGGAAGGTGTCAGGTGTGTTATGTGACAGAAGAGTCTCTGCTAGGATGAAGGGCAAAGTTTATAAAACAGTGGTGAGGCCAGCCATGATGTATGGATTAGAGACAGTGGCACTGAAGAGACAACAGGAAGCAGAGCTGGAGGTGGCGGAAATGAAGATGTTGAGGTTCGCTCTCGGAGTGACCAGGTTGGATAAAATTAGAAATGAGCTCATCAGAGGGACAGCCAAGGTTCGATGTTTTGGAGACAAAGTTAGAGAGAGCAGACTTCAATGGTTTGGACACGTCCAGAGGAGAGAGAGTGAGTATATTGGTAGAAGGATGATGAGGATGGAGCTGCCAGGCAAGAGAGCTAGAGGAAGACCAAAGAGAAGGTTGATGGATGTCGTGAGGGAAGACATGATGGCAGTTGGTGTTCGAGAGGAGGATGCAGGAGATAGGCTCTCATGGAAAAGGATGACGCGCTGTGGCGACCCCTAACGGGACAAGCCGAAAGGAAAAGAAGAAGAAGAAGAAACTGTGTTCACTCGCAAGTCATTATGCAGTGTCGTAGCCTTCTAGCAGCCAGTATTTAAGCCTTGCTAATGCTATCACAGCGAGCTCCTTTTCATTCATACACACCAACAAGAGTTGTTTGCCGCACCGTGGCCAAAGGTGGAATCCTACCCAGGCAGGCTTTCACCTCTCACTAGAGCCTCGACACCCTTCTTTATCAAGCAAGCTAGCTGTCTGCCTCCTTCGTTGACTCCTTCTCTCCTTTCTTCATCACCTCAGTGGAGGGCCCCGGACTTATTTGCCCCCCCCCCCCGCTGTATTTACCCAGGTTCAGTTTTTATTTTTACTTGTCTTCCTCTGTGCCCTTAGGTTAAAGGTGCCATATTTTACCAAACCAACTTTTTCTAGTATTTGGGATGTAATATTGGTTCTATGGTGCCTCAGTAAACGTGAAATATGAATTAAAATCATGCACGCATTCCTGAGTTCCAGACGTATTTCTGCCGAGAGGCCTGAAAATCAGATAATTCGAATTTCCCGAGCTTATCTATGTCACTAACAAAGATCTCTGCCTACCTCTCTGCTCCCGAGCCAGCGCTGTCAACATAACAAACACGTGCTCTCACAAGTGGGTCTTCTACATGGAGGCAACCAATCAGAGGAAAGGGGGCGGTCTTAGCAAAATATGGACAAAGTGGATACAAAGCTGGGTCAAATAGAAGTAGCTGTCAGAGGGGCCTTTTCTGGACACTCGTATGACAAAACCGAGGTGTTTTTTTAAAATGAAATTGACACTTGTACTAAATCCGAATTATTTGTGAAACCGGAGCATTCGTGAAACGAGGTTCCACTGTAAAATGTTTAATGATGAAATGAATATCAACCCTTGGAAGTCAGTCAAACAGACCATCAACAACTACCACCAGTGTTATTTATGCTAACATAACTAAGCTAGTATTTACTAAAGTATGGTATGTAAATTATATGAATACTGCAACTGTTTTTGCTAATCTGGTGTAATGTCATTGTTTGTTCTTGGATCTAGGTGGCCAATATCTGGATTTTGGAAATGAAAGATGTACACACATGGTGGTGGATGACAATTCGGTGAAGGAGCTGCCGTATTGTTCCTCGAAGAACGTCTTTGTAGTCAAACAAGAGGTAGATGTTTTGACTTTGATGAATTTGACTAGATGTTTGAGAGACTATTTAAATATTTGAGAGCTTGGCAGGGGGGAATGGTGTTAGTATTTATAAAGTAGTCTATAGATAAATGTAAATGAGTGTGTTTTTTTTCTTCTCCAAATAATCCACACCCAGTTAATGGGCCCAACCTGGTGGTTCGGGATGCTGCTTCCAGTGTCTCGCAGTTCACCTGTATATCCCGCTATATCACACATCTTTCTGTTAAAGATATATATATATATATATATATATATATATATATATATATATATATACATACACACACACACACACACACACACACACACACATACATATATATGTCACTGGACAACCTGCTCTACCTACTGAGCCACAGCTGCCCTACAGTATAAGCTGTATAGGCAGTGCTAGAGGACTCTGCATCTTTTTTGCAAAAAAATTGTACCGGCATTACCAGATAACTAGCAACCCTTTATTGCTCAGTGACTGTTTTTCTCAATGTCTTTGTCTCAAAAGTGTCTGTTGTCGTACTATAGCGGCTCCAACTATCGGAGACAAATTCCTTGTGTGTTTTTTTGGACATACTTGGCAAATAAAGATGATTCTGATACAGTATAAGCTGCTGATAACTGTGGGGAATTTAAATACAGACCTCATGTAACTATCCCCAGCCCCCCCATGCACGATCGTTCGTATGCGCCCCCCCCGTAGCTACGTGCCACCCAGTTAGATAGAAGTAATAATTATGGTTTATTATGATGACAACATTAATAATTCGTTCAATTAATTGCTGTCTACAATGATTCAGAGGTTTCCATGTCCGCCGATCACATAATATGAAATAAATACTGTACGTCTGATCCACCGCATGTACAAGGTACTCGGTACTTTTATTGTCAATTCTTCAATATGGGTAACACATACAGAGGATATAAATTACGGTACTCAAGGGCCCGCGGTGGTACAAAAGACAAATAATATCAATATAAAAGCTAAATTAACTATAGTATATAGTATATACAGTATAAAAAGTATTAATTGAATGTGCAAATATCAAAGTGTGCGGAGCGCGCATATGTTCAGCCTGGACCTCAAATTCACCAAAATCGTCAAAACCATCCATCTTACGCCAAAAGTTAGACGTTGTCTGATCAGGTGTAAGTTTAGACTCACTTTCAGTCACCAAATTGTCATATGCGCTGAGCGTATGTCAAATGGCACAATCTTGTTCCATCGGTACGCTCATCTTGGCGCAGACTGGTCTTCCAAATTGGCTAACACGCTAGCTAGGCTTGCACTTGCACGAAAATCAAGATACCTCACCATTTGTGCTTCGCCGCACGTAGCACAGTCTACGAAAATAGAGCCTCTAATTTACAGTACCGAGTTAGCCCAGATCGGCTCTCCCCCCATTGATTTAAATTAAGCCAACCTTGGTATTAATTGTCTGCTATTATTTTCACTATTAGAGTACAACCAATGACCTGTTTTATACTATTGACACATTTTCACATTTTTCTTTCATAGTGGTTTTGGGGAAGCATTCAAATGGATGCGCGAGCTGGAGAGTCCATGTACCACTATGTAAAGGTAAATTTTCTGTATCCAATGTATGTCTTTTTTTAAGTTTTATTTTTTTATTTTTTTGCATCAACCTTACCTGAACGTAACATTTTAACAGTATAGTGTGAATTGGGTCTTATATAACGTGTAATTATTCAATGTAGGGATCAAGAGTAAATTGCCAGCATTCTACTTGCGGCCTCATGAGCAATTGGAAAACTGATGTCATTAGAAATACATACATATTGTTGGATGTCGGGCTTGGGCAAAATGCCAAAAAATAATCACGATAGATTTTTTCATATCGTCCTGTCTCAATAATCATGACGATTTTCTATATTGTTTTAAAGCATCTGTACTTAAAACTAAAGAAAGTAGAGTAGTTCAACATTTTATTAAAGGTCCCCTTTCATCCCTGTTTTACTATTTAATTATTATAATCTTTAATGTCCTTTAATCTGTCTTGCATGGTAATTTTGGTTGGAAATGCCAAAAACATCCTTTTTCAAGCTATTCTAGGTCTTTTCCACCTGTCATTTTAGACGGTAGGATTTCTCATAATTATGTGACACGTAAATGAGCTTTGCACTTATTGGATTGCTCATCTTGCCAAATTTAAACACTCTAAACAGCTTGGTTCTGATTGGTCCATATATTTGCATCTGCTAAATGTCACCCTTCAATGCATAGTTCAGACCGGAATCCCTCACGAGTTTCATCGTGGGTGTTATTTATACACTCGAAATGTACATAGAAATACAGTCTATATGTTGTTGAAATACAGTCTATATGTTGTGTTTTAAAACACCACCTCACCACCTGCACTTAATGTCACCAATGATGGTCATCCGAACACCGCCATTTACATGAATGGTAGCAAAAGACGAGCTCACAATAGCCCCTTCTCCCATGTCACCCACATGTCCAATCTCACATCTCAGCTAGCCCATGCTGGCAACAATTACACCTGTGAATTGTGCCTCGCAATGACCTACACACACTAAACGGGCACTCAGGCTGTCCCACCCGCGCCGCGTTGCCACACCACCCTGATCCTCCTCAGCGGCAGCAGGAGATCTCCTCACAGCACTCCCGCCGCGCTGCGGAGAATCCGCGGCAGACGGGCGCAGAGGCGACTGCCCAGAAACGCCCTCCCACCGGGCGTGGGACCTCCACCACTGCGCCGCTCCCGACAATCTGTGGGGGAGCGCGGAGCACTCCCTCGCCGCCACTGCCGCAGAAAAGTACCAAGGCGGTATGTTGCCGCGGTGCGAGCGAGACAAGTACCTGCCCAAATGTGCACAAATCACTGTGAAGCACACTTCCCAAAGCGCTGGACTGCTGGCCCAGCAATAGAGAACGTGAGTCAGCCGAGACACCATAGAGGCAGCCACCGCCACGAGCTTGTCCCTCGCTCCCACCCATGTGAATGGAATTGGCGGGATGACTATGGCTGGCGACAATGAACGCAAGCCTCGCCACTGCATCAGAAATAAAAAAAAATATAGCCAAGTATTGTAAAACACAATATATGTATACGTTATAGAGTGTATTTTATGGCTCTGCAGTGGCTGAGACTATCGTTAAAACCTGGAAGTGCCGTGTCGCTGTTCGGCTGAATTGAGTGGGCGGCTAACAGTCACAAAGTGGTCAGGTATAATATGAATATGCTGTAATTAACACAACTACGTCACACTGTCAGCGATTTCAAATCCTGTCGTTGGCAAACGGGTTTTGTTGTTAAAAGGCTTTCAAAAGGGTTAAAAGGGTTCAATCCCCGGCCCCGCCTGTGTGGAGTTTGCATGTTCTCCCCGTGCCTGCGTGGGTTTTCTCCGGGCACTCCGGTTTCCTCCCACATCCCAAAAACATGCTTGGTAGGTTAATTGACAACTCTAAATTGCCCGTCGGTGTGCATGTGAGTGCGAATGGTTGTTTGTTTGTATGTGCCCTGCAATTGGTACAGTAAAAGTACAAGAGAGCTCACAGCTTTTTCATCTTTTAATGGATACTTTTCCATTGTTTATCTGCTGTGACATGTCGGTTAAGTGCGAATAAAACCATTTAATCATAACAGGGTTTACCTGAAGCTTTGAAAACTTCTGAATAAGCAGATCAGGACTAAAAGCATCAAAAGCAGAACTGCAATCTGCAACAATATTTTTGGCATACGCCTTTGGGTCCTCAAGATGTTTATAGATGTGTGGAGGTGGTGTTTCCCATCCTAACATTCTGGCATCTGTGTCCGAGGAAGTTTTGTTGTTAAAAGGCTTTTGCATTCAAACGACAAATCGCGTACATGCCAACCATGAACAATGTCACATAACATTTTGACATATTTTATGCATAAAAGAGCAGAAAAAAAGGATTCTGATGGAAGGTCACCTTTAACTTATGTACTGTAATATTTTTTAATGAAAAATATGAACAGAAAAATATTAAAACAATTCTTACTCAACCTTACAACAAATCTAGAAAAATATAAAATAACACAATGAACTAGTTTACTTTCTTGAGTGTTTTTTAAATTATTTATTTTTTTATTTTATTTCACTGGTTAGTTGTTGAGAGGAGGGGGGAGAAGGTGGTGTAAAAGGTTGCAATGGCTAACTCTGACCAGCCGAGAAAAGTGTTCATTGCCTTCCAAGAGGCTCTAAAGGAGTGCTAAGACTGAATGGTGCAGTGTGGCGTCACCTCCAAACCTCTCTGCTCATGCCGCAGCCAGCTTCGAATGTTACATTAGCTCGTGTTAAGTTTGCTGCCGAGTGAAAGTAAACATAAAATTAACATGCATACATCGAGAAATAGATAGTTTCAGGCAAATGTACTGTAGGTGAATGGGAGTCTGACAAAATAACCTTGTCTTTTTAGGTCCCTTTTTCATTGTAAGCTGTAATGTTGTTTTAATAAATAAATGTTCCGGGATCTTACATGTTCTGCTTTGAATGTTTTTTCTTCACACCGTTAATTTAAATTGGTCATAGAAGTGCCGCATGAGCAGAGAAGTGGCGTTTGAATGAACAGAGTGGTGTGGAGGTGACTGCACGAATCCCCGTCCCGGAAAGGCTCGCATTCTGAAGTGAAGAGCTACACACCATGAACAGCGTTGTGATGATGAATGTTATAAACAAATTTTATATTTTTGTGTTTTACAGATAAAAAAAAAAAAAAACTGAGACACAGACACATTTTCTGTACCATACAACACAAGCGAAAGTGGAGCAGGAAAAGGTCGACTCTGATTGACTGTTGTCACACACATTTCCATCATGTTTGCTTGAGTAAATATGCTCACAGCTGATCACCGTGACCTACTTGAAATGTATTGCGAAATATAATAATAATAATAATTAAATAACGGCATGGTGAACGACTGGTTAGAGCGTCTGCCTCAAAGTTCTGAGGACCGGGGTTCAATCCCCGGCCCCGCCTGTGTGGAGTTTGCATGTTCTCCCCGTGCCTGCGTGGGTTTTCTCCGGGCACTCCGGTTTCCTCCCACATCCCAAAAACATGCTTGGTAGGTTAATTGACAACTCTAAATTGCCCGTCGGTGTGCATGTGAGTGCGAATGGTTGTTTGTTTGTATGTGCCCTGCAATTGGTACAGTAAAAGTACAAGAGAGCTCACAGCTTTTTCATCTTTTAATGGATACTTTTCCATTGTTTATCTGCTGTGACATGTCGGTTAAGTGCGAATAAAACCATTTAATCATAACAGGGTTTACCTGAAGCTTTGAAAACTTCTGAATAAGCAGATCAGGACTAAAAGCATCAAAAGCAGAACTGCAATCTGCAACAATATTTTTGGCATACGCCTTTGGGTCTTCAAGATGTTTATAGATGTGTGGAGGTGGTGTTTCCCATCCTAACATTCTGGCATCTGTGTCCGAGGAAGTCCAATATCCAGATGCACAGTGAGCTACCAATGCCCAGGTTGCTCAGCTTTGTAACCAATTACTGGAGTACTACTATGATAAATATGGAGCTGAAATCCACAAGCATCATTCTCACATTGGTGTTAGCATTATCTAGGAGTGTGAGAGCTGTGTGTTAGTTTTTTTTTAAAATTGTTTTTTTAACATCTTTTATTGATTTTATTTTATTTATTTTTTAAAATTGGAACATACATACCACTCTAAACTTAGTAAAGTATAAGCACACTATACACACACACACACACACAAAATAAAACATAATTAATAATATTAAAAACGAAAAAGCCACACTTCATAGCTTCATTTATATTCTGTTGTGGCTTAATAATCAATTAAGGATGTCCGTATCGCTTCAAACGCTTTACCCCTAATTACATAGGTTAGCTCTTCAAGTGCAACACACATTGCCATTCCCCTGATCCATGACTATATCGAGGATACTTCAGACTATATCGAGGAGACTGTCCTGCAGCCGGCCAGAGTTAATCAGTCCTACATTTGGAGTTGATGGAAACGTTATCTGGATATATCCCTAAAATACAAAGTTTTGCAAAATAGGGCACTTAAATACTCGTGATTTTGCTTAGAATACAGATAACCATTTTTCAAAAAGATAACATCTTAGGACATTCCCATACACAGTGAATTAGAGTACCTTACTCATTCAAACATTTCACACATATACTGTATCTGGAATGCCAGGGGACCATTTATTGAGTCTCAGGGATTATGTAAATCCTCATGTCATTTGTGTAGTAGTAGTTTCATTAGAGTATTAATAGTTTGTGAATGAGCTCTTAAGCAAGTTGCTGCCCACTCAGCTTCTTCAATATCCTCCTTATCAAAACTTCCTTCTATCATCATTACATTATTTGTCATATGAGACGAGTGTGTATATAGTGTGGAAATTTGCTGTTTCCCCATGCATGTTTTTAACACAATGTCCTCAAAACAGGACAGTAGTGGATGATGTGTAGTCTGGCTGTGCTTTGGTGAAATGAAGTGTTTTAATTGTATTTAAAAAAAAAATAAAAAATAATAATTCTTAGGAATTGAGTATTTCAAACAAAGGTCATTAAATGTTAATACACAATCATGGCACCCACCTGTTCCTAATTAGCCTGTTCACCTGTGGGATGTTCCGAACAGGTGTTTGATGAGCATTCCTCAACTTTCTCAGTCTTTTTTGCCACCTGTCCCATCTTTTTTGGAATGTGTTGTAGCCATAAAAGTCTAAGTTAATGATTATTTGCTAAAAACAATCAAGTTTATCAGTTTGAGCATTCAATATCTTCTCTTTGTAGTGAATTCAATTAAATGTAGGTTGAACATGATTTGCAAATCATTGTTTCAGTTTTTATTCACAACACCCAGAAACTCTGCCGGCTTCTCTGGGCCCGAGTGCATCTAAGATGGACTGGTGAAAAGTGGAAAGGTGTTCTGTGGTCCGACGAGTCCACATTTCAAATGGTTTTGGGAAATTGTGGACGTCGTGTCCTCTGGGCGAAAGAGGAAAAGAACCATCCGGACTGTTATGTACGCAAGGTTCAAAAGCCAGCATCTGTGATGGTATGGGGCTGTGTTAGTGCCAATGGCATGGGTAACTTACACATCTGTGAAGGCACCATTAATGCTGAAAGGTACATACAGGTTTTGGAGAAACATATTCTGCCATCCAAGCAACGTCTTTTTCATGGACGCCCCTGCTTATTTCAGCAAGACAATGCCAAACCACATTCTGTACGTTACAACAGCATGGTTTTGTAGTAAAAGAGTGCGGGTTCTCGACTGGCCTCCCTGCAGTCCAGACCTGTCTCCTATTGAAAATGTGTGGCGCATTATGAAGCGTAAAATACGACAAGAGACCCTAGACTGTTGAACAGCTGAAGCTGTACATCAAGCAAGAATGGGAACGAATTCCACCTACAAAGCTTCAACAATTAGTGTCCTCAGTTCCCAAACGTGTATTGAATGTTAAAAGAAAAGGTGATGTAACATAGTGGTAAACAAGACCCTGTCCCAGCTTTTTTGGAACGTGTTGCAGCCATAAAATTCTAAGTTGATGATTAGTTGCTAAAAACAATAAAGTTGATCAGTTTGAACATTAAATATCTTGTCTTTGTAGTGTATTCAATTAAATATAGGTCAAAAATGGTTTGCAAATCATTGTATTCTGTTTTTAGTTATTTTTAACACACTTCATTGGAATTGGGGTTGTACATGGTCGGAGGAGATGGTAAAAGACCCTCAGGAAATTAGCAATGCATTTTAGGACTTTTATCAATCTCTATAGAGGTCTGTTGTTTAACACAATGTCCCAACTTCATTGGAATTGGGGTTGCACATTAATGAGGAAAAAAATCTATTTAAATTATTTTAGCAAATGGCTGCAATATAACAGAGTGAAAAATTTAAGGGGGTCTGAATACTTTCCGTACTCACTGTATATGTAGCTTGTATAGCCTGACCAGGCCATCTACATTATACTTGTTTAATTTCAGTGGCTGTAATATGAATTTCCTGAAGAAAAATTATTTTACGTCGGTCTAGTCATACCTTTTCTTGTTTGGTTAACTTTTTGATTCCCCAACATTCAAGCTTGTAAATGCCATGTTTTTTATGATGTTATTGTTGATGTGAATGTTAATCGAGCTTTTGTGTTTATTCCCCTCTGCAGCTTTTGTTGTGTCTTAACTGTCTTGCACCAATAGTGAATGTGTTATCTGGGCACATGACCGCTCTAGTTTTCAGGACATCGTGCAAATTGGCTAACGTGCCAGTGGTCATGTGGGAGATGGAAAATACCTCCATGAAGCCGCAGTGTCAAAACTATACACTAGGGTGCATTACAGGCTCACACTTACACACAATAAAGGAGTAGATGAATTATTAACATTTTAAATGTGAACCTGACTATGATGTAAATCACAAGAGTTAAAACTAATGGCTTTTCTAAAACACATCTACTCATATACCTCTGTTCACTGTCAAGGAATTTTCAATGAACTTTTACAATACCCATGTATAATGCACACTATTGACTTTGAAGATTTTTTGGGGGAAGAAACTGGAGATTATAAATGAGAAATTACAGTAACTGATTTTGAATAAACCTCCCAATGATAACAGTATTTTTTGAAAATAAAAAAGTACTGTAGCCTTTTCTGGAGGCTCATATGACAAAACCAAGGTGTTTTTTTTTTTTTTTCAATGAAATTGACACATTTATACTAAGGCCCTGTTAGAGAGTCACTCTATGGAGGTTTAAATAGCCAAAATATGGGACCTTTAAAGAACTGAACATTTAATTTGCAAGATTAGGTAGTCATAGTTCCTGAAATCAAAAGCTATTTAAATCAAAAACATAAGTCAAGTTACATTTTGACATCGGACCCCTTATTTGATAGCAGCCTCACAATTCTTATGTCCATTTAACTTATTTAACTGATGTTTTGGAAAGTTTCTGCTTGAATTTCTTTTGAGATGGTCATTGTCATGCTTAAAGATTTTGTTAATCAAAGCACAATTATTCTTTTGGTACCATGGAAGAAAGTGGTCAGTCAGAAAGTCCACGTACTTTCCAGAGGTCATTTTCACACCTTCTGGGACACTACCCAACTCGCCATTGGGCCAGATGTATGGGGCTGGGTGTCCAGTCCTTCACTTGCATAAGACAATGTTCTCTCAAACTGGGTAATTTCAGCAACCCCAGAAATAGGGTGTGTAAAGCGTTCAATAATTCTTGACCCCTGGGGTATTCTGTCAAAAGTGCGTCACAGACTTGTTATAAAGACACCTGGCACTATGAAACTGTACAAAAATGCATAATTGCATCCTTTAACATATGATATGAACAAAACTACTGTGGATATTACTGCATAGAACTGGTTGCAGCTCATTTTAGTCACGTGTCCTTTGTGTTCGTTTAAATATGCATGTTTGACACTGTAAAATCATCATCTGTGATTTTTTTCAAAAGTGCAAGGTTACTTGTTTAATGCCTTCATGTCACAATGGGAAGTCAGTTTCAATTTAGATTAAGTAGACACTTCAGCGCCTCCTGAGTCTCTTCACAATGGACTTACATTATTTTACATTTTGTCTTGTTCTTCAGAATGTCAGCCCAACCATGAAGAAAACGGTGTCCCTCCTCTCCCTGTCCACCCCCAATAGTAACCGCCAGCGTCGGCTTTTAAGGGACACCCTTGCTCAGCTGACAAAGGAGACAGAGATATCGCCTTTCCCTCTGCCACCTAAAAGGCCATCAGCAGAACATTCGCTGTCTATGGGCTCCTTGCTGGACATCACAATCACGCCTGACACATGTAAAGCCTTTGCAGGTACGAGTATACTGTCGGTATGATTTGAAAAGCCTACAATCCATATGCTTGCCAAATTTTGAGTTAATGGTGTACTTTTTTTAAAATTCAATTAAGATTTATTTTTTAAATTGATTCTTGGTTTCCTCCCACAGCCCAAAAACATGCTTGGTAGGTTGATTGAAGACTTTAAATTGCCCGTAGGTGAGAATGTGGGTGCGGATGGTTGTTTGTTTGTGTCCTGCAATTGGCTGGCGACCAGTTCAGAGTGTACCCCGCCTCTCGCCCGAAGATAGCTGGGATAGGCTCCAGCACGCCTGCGACCCTATTGAGGATAGGCAGTACAGAAAATGGATGGATGGATGGTAGGGTTTTTGGGTAACTTTACAAGAGGTTTCTGACATACATCAAAATACGTACATATACAGTAGTATTTACTGTATAAACAGAATAATTACTCTACACTTAACGTCCACTTGTAATGTTCCAGTAGGAGGTGAGGATAGCAGTTCTATCTCATGCACTGTTCAACCACGCCATTTTCTATGGGGCTCAATAGGCTTTAGTGGATCAAGAGAGAGGCGGAGCTCTCAACCAATCATCACCTAATGCCAGTCCGACCCAAATTTATTGTGAGGGTCTGCTGGGAACATCTGGCAGGAGTTTCAACACCCCGACAAAACTTTGACCACGTCCGGGGAGAGGTGCTGGACATGAGTGGACCATGTTCCATTCCTCCATTTTTGAGGCGGTCGACCAGAGCTGTGGCCGTACTGTATTCGGTGCCTGTCATGGAAGCTATTCCCAAACCCGTGGGTGGACAACAGTGAGGGATGCTATCAAGCTGAGTCCTATTAGGCCTTTTTGGCCTGCAGGACCTCGGAGGCCGCTGATGGGTACTGGCAGGCCAAGCGAAATGCAGCATTGGTGGTATGTAGCTGAGGCAAAAACTTGAGTGTGGAAGGAGTTTTGTGAGGCCATGGAGAAAGAAAGACTTAGGGATGGCTTTGAGAAAAGGGTTAGGGTATATGCCTCCAGTCTTCTTTGGAAAGAGAAAGTATCTCAAATAAAACCACACACATCCAATTGCCCCCAATTTCTTGGTTCATTGACGGTCATTTGGAACTGGGTGAAAACTGGCGGCTGGCGACCGAACTGCAGCCAGTATCCTCGAAACAATGTGGTCAGCACCCCACATACTTAATCTGGTGTGCTGGCAGCCCAGTACCTAAGCTGTCCTGGGTGAAGCAACTGGCCCTGAAGAGTCATTTACAGTACAACCCCCTTTGCCTTTATAAGGCCAGGATGGCTGTTGACCTGGCTGCAAAGACTGAGGGTCGTGCCAGACCTAATCCGGAATCACTGCTTTTAGAAGGGGGCAGACCTTGTGACAGCTCACTGCGGCGCTTTGAATGGGTTCAGAGACGCAGAGTAGGTTAGTTGAGTAGCGGTGGAGGAAACCGGAGCAAATTGTGGAAGAACGCTTCGCTGAAGGCCTGCAAACTATAGCCTTGTCTGAGAGGCCTGGGCAGTGTGCTGCAGCACCAAAATGTTCCCCAGGAACCACAGTTTATCCCATTAAATGTCTCCTACAAGTCTCTATCAGTGGTGATAGAGCCAACGAGACCTGCCGACGCCCTTGCATCAGTCTAGACAGCATACAGCCAAGTTCCCATGACGAAAGCAAATGTCCAAAGAGATGCAACCGGACCTTGTTTTGACCCGTTAGTATAAGAAGCCTCCTACAACGATGCTACGCTCATTAACAAGAATGACAGGGAATATCCTAGATGACCCATGCGTGCAACTGCAATGTATAGGCCCTCCCTACACAGTATGTCGTCCATTGCACGGCATTGTGGTCCTGGGCACTAAACCGTAGAGTCTCATAAGGTGCCACGGTCAGGGAAGCTGCCATGGTTGGTTCCACCAACGGCATGCTGGCCAGGCCAAATGCAGATGTGTTCTGCATTGATGTAAGAAGCCGTCCATCAGATGTCAGCCTGGAAAACACTTTTATTGTCCAACCAGGATCGAAGGGGAAAACAAGTAGTTTGTAAGTTCCGCTTGGAATATATCTTTTGTGACACCGGTCCTGGAACCTTTGCGACACACCTTGTATATCATGAATTTTGCTTTGTGCAAGTGATTGTGTGTTTACGCGTGCATATGTGCATCGATTTGTACATTCGCGTGCACAATGTGGTACTAAAAAGAAAAGAAAAGACTTCTCTCTCGTACAGTGCAGACACTTTTTGCTCGCTCTGCTTGCTTCGCTTCTTTTTTTTCTTGCTGATAAGCTTGTTTTTCTTCTAAAAAAAAAAAAAAAAAAAAAAATTTAAGAAGCCACTCCTGGATATTTTTAAACCTGTGGGACTATACTTTTTTTGTAGATAGTCAGTTGTTGCCATATTCCAATATTTTCTGATACCCGCTCACCATTACGTGAGCGTGGCCTGCTAATTAGCACAAGCCCGGTATTAGCAACAAGACCAGCAATCAAGATGCCTCCCTTTTCCACTGAGGACTATCACGGACTGCTGAAGAGGATTCTGTAAACGAAAATCCACCGTGTGGAAGTGTATGTGGATGTAAATGGACAGTCGGGGAATGAAACCACTCTACTGATGTCTCAAAATGGTGAGCAGAAGTGTAGACAGACAGCCTCTTAGCTCAACAAAGAGGATGGATGTTGACTGTGGAAACGGTAATGGATCATCCAGCAGTTCTCCCTGGAATTTACTGGGAGCAAAGCCCAAAGATATGGGACAACATCTAAAAGGGAGGACACAACATCAGCAGATTACCGAGGAATCCGGCTGGCCTGCGTTGCGTGCTGCTTCAACCCCGAGTGAGCGGCCGTGGGCGGTCGTTACGCTAAGAAAAAAGGATGTGAATCAATGCAAAACATTGACATCAGACTTACAAATAGATTTGAGCCACTTTTACAAGACCCTGGCCAAGAATGCTCATCCCCCACCACCACTGAAAGGTACGAAACTAAATCATACAAGAAAAAAATGGCACCCGAAATGTCAATAGTTGGTGATGCAGCTGTCAAGGATGCCATGTTAGGTCTGACGGACAGGGTGAAGGCTATTGTCAATATTGGAGTCCAGCCCACACCACGCCAAGATCAGGGCCCCTCCTTCACCCATGAAGAATCTTATCTGCGAACCTGACTATCTGCGGGGTGTTTTCCAGAATAAGTCAGACCCCTATGGAGATCAGGCATTTTTCATCCCTGTAATTACAAGGGACAGAAAGTTGGTCAAATAAATATGACACAAAAAAGTAGAACTACAAACTTAGTGAGGATAAAATGTGAATATATCAAACCATTGTCTCTAGTTATCTCTGCGAGACCAGCTCTTTTCAATATCAGGTCACTGGGTAATAAATCAATGTTGATTAATGACATCATTACAACCCATGATCTGGACTTTTCTTTACTAAATGAAACGTGGTTAACAGAAAGTTGCTATAATGCCATTTTAAATGAGGCAAAACCAGCAAATGTTAATTTGAACAAGTGTTGAATAGGGAGAAAAGGTGGTGATATTGCTTTTATTTTTAAGTCATTATTTCAGTGTAAAGAAAATATTCTGGGTGATTTTAGCTCTTTTAAATATCTCTGTTTTTTAGTTAAAGGTGACCCAAAGGTTACTGTTTTAATAATTTATAGACCCACAAGATACAATAGAACATTTATGGAGGATTTTTCAGAACTGCTTTCACTTATTTGTACCGACTACAACTATTTTGTCATAACGGGAGACTAATATTCATGTTCACCGTGGAGGAGCTCTATGATGGTAAAGACCTCTAAATCAAAGTGTAGGAAATCAGAACGTACAGTGGGTACGGAAACTTTTCAGACCCCTTAAACTTTTCACCCTGTTATATTGCACTCATTTGTTAAAATCATTTAAGTTCATTTTTTTCCTCATTAATGTACAACCCCAATTCCAATGAAGTTGGGACGTTGTGTTAAACATAAAAACAGAAGTCAATGATTTGCAAATCATGTTCAACCTATATTTAATTGAATACACAACAAAGACAAGATATTTAATGTTCAAACTGATAAACTGTTGTTTTTAGCAAATAAACATTAACTTAGAATTTTATGGCTGCAACACACTCCGGGACAGGGTCATGTTTACCACTGTTACATCACCTTTTTCTTTTAACAGCATTCAATAAACGTGTGGGAACTGAGGACACTCATTGTTGAAGCTTTGTAGGTGTAATTCGTTCTCATTCTTGCTTGATGTACAGCTTCAGCTGTTCAACAGTCTGGGGTCTCCGTTGCCGTATTTTACGCTTCATAATGGCCCACACATTTAGAAGAAGAAGAAGAATCATCTTTTTTATTGTCATGAACATGCATGCATGCACATGAAATTTGTTCTCTGCATTTAACCCATCACAGTGAACACATACACATGTGAGTGGAACACACTGGAGCAGGGGGCAGCTGAAGCGCCCGGGGAGCATTTCGGGGTATCAGTGTCTTGCTCAAGGACACCACAGCCGTGAGTCCGGGGATGTTGGCGGATGGTCCAGTCGGGGTTTTGAACCTAGGTCCCCCACGGTGGCAGGCGATGATCTTAACCATTGGGCCACGGCTGCCCGTGGCCCAATGGGAGACAGGTCTGGACTGTAGGCAGGCCAGTCTAGTACCCGCACTCTTTTACTACGAAACCACGTATGTGCAGAATGTGGTTTGGCATTGTCTTGCTTTTCCTCTTTGGCCCGGACGACACAACGTCCACAATTTCCAAAAACAATTTGAAATGTGGACTCGTCGGACCACAGTAGTATGGACTTTGCATCAGTCCATCTTAGATGAGCTCGGGCCCGGAGAAGCCGGCGGCGTTTCTGGGTGTTGATAAATGGCTTTTGCTTTGCATAGTAGAGTGTCAAGTTGCACTTACGGATGTAGCGCCGAACTGTATTTACTGACATTGGTTTTCTGAAGTATTCCTGAGCCCATGTGGTGATATCCTTTTCACATTGTCAGTTTTTGATGCTGTTATGGACCGTAGATGATGAAATCCCTAAATTCCTTGCAATTGTATGTTGAGGAACATTGTCCTTAAACTGTTCGACTATTTTCTCACACACTTGTTCACAAAGAGGTGAACCTCACTCCATCTTTGCTTGTGAATGACTGCGCAATTCAGAGAAGCTCCTTTTATACCCAATCATGGCACCCACCTGTTCCCAATTAGCCTGTGCAACTGTGGGATGTTCCAAACAGGTGTTTGATGAGCATTCCTCAACTTTCTCAGTCTTTTTTGCCACCTGTCCCATCTTTTTTGGAACGTGTTGCAGCCAAGTTAATTCCAAGTTAATGATTATTTGCTAAAAACCAAGTTTATCCGTTTGAACATTCAATATACTGTCTATATAGTGTATTCAGTTAAATATAGGTTGAACATGATTTGCAAATCATTGTATTCTGTTTTTATTTATGTTTAACACAACATCCCAACTTCATTGGAATTGGGGTTGTAGTTATGTTATTAATGGGCCTTTCAGATTGTAGTTTTATAAGTCTCCAGGCTAACAATTCAGAAGCCTTTTCTTCCTGATCATAGAAAGCTTGTTTCAGCCACAGCAAGATTTGTTTTTAATCAAATCTTAATTTATTGTATTCCATTCTGAGAATTAGCAACTGATTATGTTTATGAGAGTCCTCGTTGTTATTTAAATCTATTTCCAAAGATTTTATTTGCTTCTCTAATTCATTAATGTCAGTTGTTTTTTGATTTTGGTACTCATAAAATTCTAAGTTAATGATTATTTGCTAAAAACAATAGTTTATCAGTTTGAACATGAAATATCTTGTCTTTGTAGTGTATTCAATTAAATATAGGTTGAACATGATTTGCAAATCATTGTATTCTGTTTGTATTTGTTTAACACAACGTCCCAACTTCATTAGAATTGGGGTTGTACACACAGCACCCCATGTTGACAGAAAAAAAAAACGTAATTGTTTAAATTTTTGCTGATTAAAAAAGAAAAACTGAAATATCACAGAGCCATAAGTATTCAGACCCTTTGCTGTGACACTCATATATTAACTCAGGTGCTGTCCATTTCTTCTGGTCATCCTTAAAATGGTTCTATACCTTCATTGGAGTCCAGCTGTGTTTGATTATACTGATTGGACTTGATTAGGAAACACACACACCTGTCTATATAAGACCTTACAACTCACAGTGCATGTCAGAGCAAATGAGAATCACAAAGTCAAAGGAACTACATGAATAGCTCAAAGACAGAATTGTGGCAAGGCACAGATCTGGCCAAGGTTACAAAAAAAATTCTGCACTTAAGGTTCCTAAGAGCACACTGGCCTCCATAATCCTTAAATGGAAGATGTTTGGGACGATCAGAACCCTTCCTAGAGCTTGCCGTCCAAAGTAAGCAATTGGGGGATAAGAGCCTTGGTGAGAGAGGTAAAGAAGAACCCAAAGATCACTGCAGCCCTCCACCAGTCGGGGCTTTATGGCAGAGTGCCTCGACAGAAGACTCTCCTCAGTGCAAGACACATGAAAGCCCACATGGAATTTACTAAAATACACCTGAAGGACTCCAAGATGGTGAGAAATAAGATTCTCTGGTCTGATGAGACCAAGATAGAAATTGTTGGCCTTAATTCTATGTGGCATGTGTGGAGAAAACCAGGCACTGCTCATCATCTGTTCAATACAGTCCCAACAGTGAAGCATGGTGGTGGCAGCATCATGCTGTGGGTGTGTTTTTCAGCTGCAGGGACAGGGAGACTGGTTGCAATCGAAGAAAAGATGAATGCAGCTAAGTATAGGGATATCCTGGACAAACACCTTCTCCATAGTGCTCAGAACCTCAGACTGGGCCGAAGGTTCACCTTCAAAAAAGACAATGACCCTAAGCACACAGCTAAAATACCAAAGGAGTGGCTTCAGAACAACTCCGTGACTGTTTTTGAATGGCCCAGCCTGAGCCCTGACTTCAACCCAATTGAGCTTCTCTGGACAGACCTGAAAATGGCTGCACACTAACGTTCGCCATCAAACCTGACAGAACTGGAGAGGATCTGCAAGGAGGAATTGCAGATGATCCCCAAATCCAGGTGTGGAAAAACTTGTTACATCATTCCCAAAAATACGTATGGCTGTATTAGCTCAAAAGGGTGCTTCTACTAAATACTGAGCAAAGGGTCTGAATACTTATGGCTGTGTGATATTTCCGTTTTTCTTTAATAAATCTGCAAAGATTTCAACAATTCTGCTTTTTTCTGTCAATATGGGGTGCAGTGTGTACATTAATGTGGAAAAAAATTAACTAAAATGATTTTAGCAAATGGCTGCAATATAAAAAAGAGTGAAACATTTAAGGGGATCTGAATACTTTCCGTACCCACTGTAAGTGGAGAAAAACTGAACTCCAAATTGACTATGACCTCTACAGACAGTCTTTGTAATTTTAACCAAGAGTGAGTCAGGGCTAGACAGCAACACTTTTCTGAAATCATCAGTAAAAACTTCAACAATACTCGCTCTCTGTTTGCTGTGGTTGACAAGCTCACAACCCCCCTGAATCAGATAGCTCCAGAACTCCTAACAGCTGATAAATGCAATGAATTTGCTTGTTATTTTAGTGAAAAAATACAATCCATCACATTAAATATCAGCACAAATCACCAAAATGATAAAATGATACTACATCTGAAGCCACCCAGGAAAAACCCTATTACCATGTCAGAATTTGATAGTTTACCAAAAAGCTGTAGCGAAAACGGTTCAGCAGTTGAAACCATCAACGAGCTGTCTTGACTCGATACCATCTGACTTTTTCAAAGCTGTTGCGAAATCTGTGCTTGCTGATTTGTAGCAAGTAATCAATTGCTCACTTAAGTCAGGCGAGTTTCCTAAAGCTCTTAAAGTAACTGCCATTAAGCCTCTTCTAAAAAGTAGAAAGCTGGACTCTTCCATGTTAGCAAGCTATAGACTCATCTCAAATCTCCCTTTCATAGCCAAGATTGTAGAGTTATTTTTAATCAACTCAGCAATTTCTTGAATTTAAATGGACTTTCTCACAAATTTCAATCAGGTTTCCAAACTCATCACAGTACAGAATCTGCTGTTATCAAAGTGCTAAACGATATAAGGTTGAATACTGACTCGGGAAAGGTGTCAATTCTGGTCTTGTTGGAGCTCAGTGCGGCTTTTGATACGGTAGATCATATACTACTGAACAGGTTGGAAATGTGGGTAGGACTAAATGGAACAGCCCTTAAATGGTTCAGGTCCTTCCTGGAGGAAAGGAGTTATTTTGTAACCATTGGAAGTGTTCAATATCATCGAATGGCAATGAACTATGGCGTCCCTCAAGGGTCAGTTCTTGGACCCCTCCTGTTCAGCCTGTATGTGCTACCCTTGGATCAAATTCTTCAGAACTTTAATTTTGACTATCATAGCTATGCAGATGACGCAGTTATATCTAGCAGTGTCTCCAGATGACTACAGTTCTTGAGGTGATGTGTCACTGTCTAAAACAGATAAGTGGATGAGCCAAAATTTTCTTCAATTAAATCACAACAAAACTGAGATAATTGTTTTTGGCAATAAAGAAAGAGGATTGCTGTTATTAAATACCTGGAGTCACTCTCTTTAAAAACCAAAGACCAAGTCCGAAACCTTGGTGTTCTGATAGATTCCGACCTGACTATATGAATGCAATGCTAATGGAATATAAACCCAGTAGGGCTTTGAGATCGACAGACTCAGGTCAAATAGTGGAGCACAGAGTCCAAAGCAAACATGGTGAAGCAGCATTTAGCTATTACACAAATGGAATAAGTTGCCAACAGAAGTGACATCAGCCCTAAGTGTGAATGCTTTTAAGTCCAGGTTAAAAACTCTTCCTTTTTCTCATGCTTTTTAGAGCATTTCCACTTTTAAATATTTCTTGCACTGTACGCTCTTTTAATTGTACTTTTATTTTTTCCTCTTTGTTTAAAATGTTTATAAGCTGTTTTTTTTCTTTTTAAAATGCTTTTAATCATGCAAAGCACATTGAGTTACCTTGTGTATGAAATTCACTGTATAAATAAATATGCTTTGCTTTGCTTACTACCAAAAAAATGTCAAGGGTTCTGTGTGGCTGGAATGCTTTTTGTTGAATCTTGTGCGAAATTACCATGGCTGTCGCGAGTATTTTTCCAGATGATTGGGAATTTTTAGGTCCACCTGTAGTTCTTGAGAAAGGAGAGGTTGCAATTAACTTTTTGTTTGTTTGAATGATGGTTGTACAGCAGCATGTTTTTTGAAAATTAAATGATACGCATAGATTCTCTTTTGATTTCAGTCAGATTTTCACAATGCCTTTATAATGGGTATATTGCTTTGTTCTATTAACAGCTTGTCCTCTTCTGGAGAGTTCAAAGCCATCAAAGACTGCAGTCCTGCCCAAGAAATCAGCCCGGTGGCAAGTTTCCAAGGAGCTCTATCAAACTGAAAGCAACTACGTAGACATTTTGAACACTGTACTCCAGGTAGCATATTTTTTTTTCTTCAAACAACACAATTTGTAGCTTTAAATACTTGTTTTGTCACTGTTATACATGTATTATTAAGCCCAAAATTGTTTATACGTGGGACAAAGTTTCATATAAAATATTTTAGTTTTGTATATACAGTGGGACCTTGGTTTCACGGACCCCGATTTAATGGCTATCTGAAGTAACGGATGGTCTGGACAGTATATGTGTCCAAAAATAGTTTCCAGTTGTCATTTAAACCCATGTTGACAAAGTCTGTTACTTCCAGAATTGGCTACTGTTATTTACTGGCGCTGTGGCGTAATATAGGCAGAGACTGGGACACATGTATTTCCGGGTCACAGATATACTATCCGATTAGAGTCAGCCAACAGATGTGCCCGTGCCTATGTGGAAGCGATGTTGAATGTGGCGACATTTCTTGGCAATGCATTGACATGTGGCGGCCATGTTGAATGTGGTGACATTTACAGGAAATGCATTGACATGGCGGCTATGATGGCAGGAGTTCTTATCTATTGTGGCATAGAGCTCTACGCAGAGAGAGTGCACATGGCTGCGGTGTTATTAACTTAAAGAGGAATATGACACACGTCTCTGGAGTCTGGAATGTGCTATTTTTGGTACAGTAACAGTTTTTTGTCAAGCCATTCGTCTATGGCACATAATTAACAGATTTGGAAAGATGAAGCACATGAATTCCTCATGGCTTATGAAAGCCACTTGCCTCTACTTGCCATAGTCACTATGTAGTATAAAGGGCAATCGGCTTTAACAGATGGCAGTGTCAAGGCAACGGCATGCTCCCGAAGTAGAATAATACGGTTCAATGTTCCTCAGTATTATATTTGTTAGCCTTCCACAAACAAAAGTGCAAAACTCTCTTTTAAATACTGGAGTTGAGAATATTTTGTGTGCAAAAGCATGGCGATGACAACCCCGGCCGCCTGCCTTGTTGCTCGATCTCCCAAATCAACCGGCCGGCCTCACAGATTAAAAAACGGCTTGCTACTTGAAATCACTACAAAAGGAGGAAAAAAACAAGATGATGATGTTGTTTCCTTTGCTTTAAGACGTTAGTAAAATGTCAACGATTGTGTCGTCTCTGTGAGGATAAGCTGTACGTAAAATGTATGTATGTGTTGTCTCTCGTAGTTTTGACCAAAGAATGGGTGGGCTCTAGTGAGCTAACATTAAAGGCCTTTTCAGACTGCACTTGCTCAGTGAGTGTGAAAGGACGACGACAATGACAGCAACGGGGGTGTTGGCATCCCATATTTGAAAGTAATGACGCAACAGCCTAGAAGGAAGTCAGAGGCTGAGCGTATCGCAACTCTGCAATATGTCATTGTTGGAAAAGAAAACCCTAACTTTGCTTATTTTGAAGAGGAGGTGGTGATGTCACAGCAAAAAAAAAAAGGGATTTGGTATATCTCATACTAATGTCACGGCGGCAAATCAGAGTTCAAACTCGTTCGTGAGCTTTCTAGTTCCACGAAGAGTGCGTCGAGGTGTATTTCAGGCTGAGCAGGGAGCTTTGAAAGTGAGTTTGAAAGCCTCCCCAGAGACGTCTCGGCATATTATTTTTCTAGTGGCACAAAGTTTGGGATACTGGGACACCGCAGTTATGCCTTCCTCCATCTCCCCCTTGCAGTTTTCAGTACAACTCCGCCAGCCCCGCTCCCGTTGGAGGAGCTTTTTGACCTCACCAACGCTCCTGAAAAGAACACTTTTCTATCCAATGACGCGATGCTGAGCGTCAGACGCCCTCTGCTTTGACACTTTCTTTCAGAAGTGGGAGGAACATAGGGTGACATACAAAAGCGGAGTTAGAAGCAAGCAGGGAGATCACATCTTGTGCTGACGACAGTAATCTAAAGGAGGTTTGTGTAAGGTAGTGGTTGAAGTTAAAATTCATTGTTCTCTATACCCCTTAAACTGTTTAGTGTCACAGTGAAGCAACCTCTGAAGAGAGACACCGTACACCCTGGACTGATAACCTGTTTGGCTCAGGTGTCAACCCACATGAGCCAAACATTTAGTCTTATTCACAACAGTGGACAACGGTGTGAAGCAGGGGTGCCCAACCTTTATTGACCCAAGATCTACTTTTCAAGTGGCTAGCCTCCTGAGATTCACCAGTTCAGTGTCAACATCGCAAACCCACACACCTTTTCCAGCCTGCAGTAACTAACCTCACAACATTTTTTCTTGTTATCATACAACCACTATACATTAGATCGCTCTCCCTGCTCCTCTCACACACACACATGCCAATCTGCGTGATGAGTAATAGCCATAACTGACCTTAATATGAACCAAACCGAAAAATAAATCAGATACAAGACAGGTAGATCTCTGAGGTTGAAAAAAGGAAATAAACACAAATAGCTGGCGACAGGCTCGATGGATGTAAAGTCAGTAAAACGCCTCTCATACTCTGAGATGCTCTGAACATGCTCCTCATCACGTAGACTGTCAAGCTGTGTCACACCTTTACCTTGATGTTGTAGTTCTGCTTGCATGTGAAGGACGTTGCGCAGGTTACCATGCTGCAGCCTGCTTGACATCAGCTGTAGCTTGCTTTTAAATGTGTTCACTGAACTCATCATGTTGCCTACATCTTTACTCTTACCCTGCAGCTCTAAATTCAAGTCATTGAGCTTGCCAGTGAGATCAGTGGGGAAAGATAAATATGAAAGCCACTGGGGGTCCTCTTGCTTTGTATGGTAATCCATGTTTTGAAAGTTTCAGGAAGTCCTTGATTTCAGGCAACAGCTCTGCAAATCTGGCCAAAAATGTACCTCTGCTAAGCCACCAACATCCGTGTGAAGCAGCAGATCTCTGTGGTCAGCATCATTCACTTCCAAGTGAGCACGGAAAAGTCTCCTTTAGACTCCTGGCCTGAACACGCAATCTTAATCGCAATATCCATCACTTCCTTTCATATTTAAAATCTTTGCACACAACGCTTGATGGTGTAGCGTAAATTTTGGATGAAAACGTAAATAATTTTGGAAAAGAATACGTCTGAAGCGAATGCTTGCGTTTAGTTCGAATTACGTTTAACGTTACAATCAAACTATCTTTGTCTTGTAAAGGGGTACCACGTCTATTTTTATATGTGTAAACTTTAGGAAAAGTGACAAAACTTCTATCAATCTCTGTTTTCTAGAAGGCTGCTACATTTATGAAATTAGTTCTCAATTACAGCGGTTTTCCGGTTATACTCAAACACACAAAACACAACAGAAAGTGGAATTTTATAGAAAATTTAAATCAAAAAGAGAAACCAACAGGGAAACAATGCAGAGAGATTTTACTAAAAAAAAAAATAATAATAATAATCGTAATAGAAAAATAGGCATACATAAAGAAAAAAAGGGCATTGTGTGTGGCGGGACTAAAAAAGTGCGTGAATATGTTACAGCGTGTGGTGCTAGTACAAAGTTGGAACTTGTGTGAAGCTGGTATTTTACCCCAAAATTAGTAGGCACTAATTTTGTACATTCTGACAACGATTGTCATGCTCTACTCACGACCGTAGAGCAGTTGATCCTGGGTCTCAGAGCATCTCAGGAGGGAAAGAGGCAGCTTCAGACGAGGACAAAGGATGAAAAAAAAGAAAACAAGATGGGCGGAAATAGGAAAAAAATAAATTGTTCTTAACGCATTCTGTGGGAGAATGCGACCGTTTCTCTTCCTGCCTTTTCCACGGACCCGCTGGTAAATCAGAGAGCTCACGCTTGGCTGGAAGCATAACTTGTCCTTTTAGCAGCAGCTTCTCTGATTGCCTGGCGGTGGACAAGTAGAGGCCGAGAAGCCGAGTCGCCATGCCAGGTTTTGCGTTGGCCCGAACTGCGTGATTCGAACAAAAGGAAAGGTGAGGGAAGGGGCTGGCCTAAGCCGCCCCATAGTTGAGGATGTCAGCCAGAAGGAACAGAGATCCAAGAGGACAAGAGAGAAAAAGGTGGATGCCACAAGGTTAAATACCCAGGGGGCGTGTCAAACAGACGGGGGAAGTGGAGAAGACCACACCCATCGACTTGAATCTACAATTTTGCCCTTAAAAATGGGTTAAAAAAAATCATATCAATCTAAAATACTCCCAACTTTGTACTCTCCCACGCTTAGGAAAGAAACATAATAACAAACGATTGTTATAACTCTCACGGAGGCGCTAAACTAGTGTTCTTGGCAAAATCAGTTTTTACAGGTTGATATCAAACACAATGGCACATTCAGATGAAGCAAATTTGGAAGGCAACCTGTAAAAACACAATCACACAGGCATCACGGTATACATTAAGTATATTTCACAAGGTTTGTTCTGTTTATCATAAATGTGGGACCCCTTCGTCATTGTCCGCAGGCAGTGTCTCTAACCACCACTGGGTGTGATCGTGTTCCATTGTTCAACAATCATCAATCACTTCCTCTCCCAATCAGCTGTGCAAGTCTTGAGGACGTTTTATGGCTCCAAATGATATAAACCAGGTTTCCTGTGTCTTGTGAAAGCAATCTGGCTGGTTGAGGTTCAGGAGGCAGGAATGCAACAGTTTATCAGTTCTTAGGGTGGCCATGACAACCTGGCCATAGTCACTACACTGGTGAATTACACAATGGTGATTCAGGATATCCAGGAAAGATTCACTTTCTTTGCACACTGCAATGAACCCACTGGTGTGACCAATCAAAGCAGGCACCCCATCAGTTGTGATGGAGATCAGCATGAAGAGTGGCAATTTTGTCTTGTAACGATTCCCATGAAAGCATTAAAGGTAACCTCACTTCTGGTGTGTCCTCTTAAGGCCAAAACAGTGAGTAGCTCTTCCTTGACACTGATGTCTTCAAAAACCATCCTGATGAAAACACATAATTGTGCCATATCCACTAGGGCTGCACGATATTGGAAACAAAATGACATTGCGATTCGATTTTATTTTTTTAAACCTGCGATGTGAAATAATACAGGATAAAGTTAATTTTCTATGCAAACTAGTTCATCGTTCCAAAAATGAACTAGTTCAGTTCATAGTTCAAAATTTAGAACTAAGTTCATGGTCCAAAAAGTTCTTCGGCAGCTGCAGCTTTCACCCTACAACCTCAAAACCATGAGGAAAAACTTGTTGCTTAATTGTTTTTTTTTAATGGGGAATTAAAACAGCCTCTGCCTCACAGTTCTGGGGACTGGGGTTCAAATCCCGGCCCCCGCCTGTGTGGAGTTTGCATGTTCTCCCCGTGCCTGGGTGGGTTTTCTCCGGGCACTCCGGTTTCCTCCCACATCCCAAAAACATGCATGGTAGGTTAATTGGAAACTCTAAATTGCCCGTAGGTATGAATGTGAGCGCGAATGATTGTTTGTTTCTATGTGCCCTGCGATTGGCTGGCGACCGGTTCAGGGTGTACCCCACCTCCCGCCAGAAGATAGCTGGAATAGGCTCCAGCAGCCCGCGACCCGCGTGAGGAGAAGCGGTTAAGAAAATGGATGGATGGATGGAATTAAAACAGTACAGGACATTTGTCCTTAATTTGCAAACAAAAATACGCAACACCGTATAACAGGAACGATGGTGAAAGGACACTGATAACTTTTCATTCCTTGCAGCTCTGGCCGACGATATTAACAAAATAATTGCTCTATTCTTATATTACAAAACAAATTCCATATTATCACAGCGTGATCGTAGTGTTTTAACGAAACCATTCTCAAACTAATAATTTTATGAGTAATCCATTTTTACAATTATGTACTGTGTTACGAAAGAACACATTCACTTCCATGTACGCAATGTCCCTGAACGCACCTCGCGCACTCACGCAGTTGCCCCGTGCCTGCCTAGTTTCATTCTGAAGAGTGGAATAGGAAATGAAACAGGTGGACATTTTTATTCTTCATGTCTCCATTCATAGTTATCATTCAAGTATACAAAACTCTGGTTTGCTCTGTATGTTGTTTGAAGCGTTATAATCAGAGGTGGGTAGAATAGCCAAATTTGTACTGTTACATAGATTATTTTACACTTGAGACTGAGTCCGGGATGCACGTGATGGAAACAATGAGTCCCTGCAATTTATCAGTAAGGAATACAGATACAGAAATCCTCTGCTATATCACTGTTCTTGCTTTGCGGTCCCGCTAGTGTATATTGCAGATTTGTATGACATGTTACTCTATTTTTTATACTGTTTGTGCAATATTTTTCTGTTATCCGTTGATCTTTTTCTCTCAGTATGTTATGTGTTTAGGCCTGTCATGATAGCAAATATTTTAGGACGATATATTTTATCCAGAAACGATCACGCCAAATGATAGTATTGATGTTTTTTATGCCACTGACATAATGATATTAGAGCATAATAATTCAAGTACGTCCTTTTTAAGAACAATTCACTTTTAATTTTAACTCTAAGAATAATGAACATTGACATTGTATTGTAGAACAATAAATAAAATATATTTGTTAAAAATATAAATAAATCAGACTCAGGCTCTGTTAACAGAAATTGCACTTAAATATTAAAATTTGGCACAGAGGTATAAACAGTCATTAATGCCTTAATAGGCAATATACTGCCAATCAAGTTTCCAGTTGGTTAAGAAAGTCCAAGTAGCAACATTAATAACAACACATGTAGATCAAAGCAATTTGTTTTGATTCCAGATTCGTACTACTTTTTAAACGCTGCTTTGTCAACATGTTCAATAGCTGCATCTCTTACAAATAGTAAGGCTATACTGAATATAACGTGAGCATACGTGTGCCATATTCACATTTGTATTTGCATTGTTGGCCAAAGGGTTCCATAATTACAAGCTGACGGGAAATGGGAAATGTCTAACCATGTTTTTTTTTCCCCAGCTGAAGAAATTGGGTGGGATGGTTGTGTTTAAAATGTATTTTGTCACTTTGACGTTTTGTGTTGTCTTTGTTGCGACTTCAGACAAATTCGACATACCGGCTCGTTGGTGTTAGCGGGATGGCCACCTTCATCTGGCTTGAGTCCAAAAGGTTTCCACGTAGTTGCGGTGGCGTTAGGCTTTGGAGCCAACTCCATTTATGCTGCTCAATTTTCTGTAAAGGCGGCTACTGGCTCGCCGTCGGAAACTTCGTGTACGCGAGCGCCCGCGTTTGAAACGCACGCGCACAGAGGCACACAGCAATCAGACGGAAGGTCCCCGCTCTTCACTATCGGTGATTCGTTGAGAGACCACAGTGAAACCCATCGCGTGTCTGCTTTCAAGTCGCGGAAGTGTTCTTCTCTTCGTTCTAACCCCAAACCAAATGACTGGGCAACCTCTGTCGAAACCACACAAGGAATTTGTCTCCGGTAGTTGGATCCGTTCTAGTATGACAGACAGCAATTTGACTGAAAATACTTTTGAGACATAAAAGCACAGTATGGAGAGTCACTGAGCAATGAAAGGTTACCGGTAAGTGGTAATGCCGAGACAGTCTTTTTTAAAATTGTTTTTAGAATTTTGCAAATGATCCAGGTACTCTAGCAATTTAGAATATTTTGAAATGACTAATCAATAATCAATAGATCAATAATCTGGTACAGTGACCATTGTGCAAATGGTGCAGAGTCTGAAAAGAAATGTAAGCATTTTGAAGTGACTAGTAGTGCGATAATATGGAACAGTGTTAATTGTGCTAACTCTGCAGATACTTCTCAAGCACATGAATAGCCAGTATTGGTCAACAACAGATATGCAAACACTGCAGAGTGATGAGACTACTCCAGTGAGTGCACAAATCATGTGTAATTGGCCAGACAGCGATGTGACAACAATCTCAAGACAAAATTGGCAGCATATTACAAAGGAATTGTAAGGTAACTTTTTAAGAAATTAATGACAAGAGGAATGAAGCTGTCGGAATGTCTGCTAGTTTTAGTTTGCATTGTTCGATAACTCCTACCTGAGGGAAGGAGCTGGAAGAGGTGGTGACCAGAATGGGGAGGGTCCAAGAGGATTTTGCATGCTCTTGTCTTAGCTCTGGCAGCGTGCAAGTGCTCAAGGGTGGGTAGGGGCTACCGAAAATTTTTTCAGGAGTTTTGATTGTCCGTTGCAGTTGGACTTTGTCCTTTTTTGTGGCAGCACCAAAACAGACTGTAATAGATGAACACAGGACTGATTCGATGACTGCTGTGTACAGCTGCCTCAACAACTCCTGTGGCAGGCCGTGCCTCCTCAGAAGCCGCAAGAAGTACAGCACATCCTCTGCTGCGCCTTTCTGAGAATGGAGTTGATGTTGGTCTCCCACTTAAGGTACTGAGAGACTAATTCCCAGGAACTTGGTCTCGATAGTTGACATAGGGCAGCTGGACAGCGTGAGGGGCAGCTGTTGTGAAGGATGCCTCCTGAAGGCCACGATCATCTCTCCAGTCTTGAGCATATTCAGCTACAGGTTTGTCTGCTTCATCACAGCTCCACCCGCTCCACTTCCTGTCGATATGCAGACTCGTCACCGTCTTTGATGAGGCCTATGACTGTGGTGTCATCTGCAAACTTCAGGAGTTTGACAGCTGGTTGCGTTGAGGTGCAGTCTGTGTAGAGAGAGAAGAGCAGCGGTGCGAAGACACATCCTTGGGGCGCCCCAAGTGCTGGTGGTGTCCCCCAGCCTCACCTGCTGTGTCCTGCCCGTCAGGAAGCAGTAAATCCACTGGCAGATGGCAGGCGAGACGCTGAGCTGGAGAAGCTTGGATGAGATGAGTTCAGGGATGATGGTGTTGAACACACAGCTGAAATCCACGAACAGGATCCTCACGTAGGTCCCCGCGCCGTTGAGGTGTTTCTAGGATGAGTCTCATGTTGACTGCATTATCCACAGACCTGTTTGCTCAGTGGGCAAACTGCAGGGGGTACAGCAGGGGACCTGTGACACTCTTAATTTGGTCCAGCACGAGGTATTCAAGGGACTTCATGACCACAGATGTCTGGGCGACAGGCCTGTAGTCATTCAGAAACGAGATTGCAGGTTATTTGGAGACTCTGATTATGGTGGAGCGTTTGAAACTGGGTGGTACTTCACACAGTTCTAGAGATCAATTGAAGATCACTGTGAAGACTGGAGCGAGCTGGTCCGCATACACTTTCAGGCAGGATGGTGACACAAAGTCTGTGCCCGCCTCTTTGTTCAAAAGAAGAGAGAGTCAAAGGTGTGGTCAGTGGTTGGGCTGGGTGGGTGTGGGGTGTGGATGTGTCCTTTTTCAAATCTGTAGTAGAAGGTGTTCACGTCGTCAGCTTGTCCTTTATTGTTCTCTGCTTGGGGGGGATGGTCGCTTGTAGTTGGTTAGCGATTGTAATCCACGTTAGACTGACTGAGAGTCGTTAGCGGTAAACAGTTTTTTCAGCTTCCCTGCATATTTTGTCTCTGCCATGTTAATTTCTTTAGTCATCAAGTTTCTAGCACAATTATACAGGGCTCTATCCCCACTTTGATAAGCGCCCTCTTTAGCCTGGAAAAGTCGCTGAAGTTTGGCAGTGAACCACCGCTTGTTGTTTTTGAACATGCGAAATGTCTTTGTTGGTACACACACATCTTCACAGAAACTGATAAAGGATGTGACACAGTCCGAATAATCATCAAGGCTGCCATTTGAAGTTTCAAAGACACTCCAATCTGTGCCGTCTAAACAGTCTTGAAGTTCTAACTTTGCGTCATTGTTCCACTTCTTCACTGTTTTCACCACAGGCTTCGCCCATTTACATTTTGCCTATATGTTTAGTATTAAGTGAATTAAGCAGTAATCAGATGAGCCCAGAGCTGCACGGTATGCGTCATTTAGCTTTGTATAGCAGTGGTCTAGTGTTGTTTTTCCTCATGGGACAGTCTATGTGCGGCTTGTATTTAGGGAGTTTGTGGTTGAGGTTAGCTTTGTTGAAGTCCCCAAGGATAATGAGGAGTGTATCTGGGTGCCTTTTTTCCTCCCAAGTTTGTGCTATTGTTCAGCGAGTGTTAACAGTGCGGCCTTCGTATTAGCCCGGGGAGGAATGTAGACACCGGCGAGTATGAATGAAGCAAACTCGCGCAGCCAGTAGAATGACTTCTTGTTTTCCCTCATAAGTCCGTGATGCGCTCTGCCCAGTGTAGTTGGAAGCCCGGAAGCATTACGGCACCATCTGAGTTGCGTTCACATAGCCTAAGCCATGTCTCCGTGAAGCACAAAGGCAGCAGAACGTCCGAAGTCTTTACTGGTCTTTGTAAGACAATGAAGCTCGTCCATTTTGTTGGGTAGGGACCGTAGATTTGCAAGGTGAATCGACGGGAGTGGGATTCGGAATCCTCTCTTATGGAGCTTGACCTGCACTCCGGCTTGCTTCCCTCTGTGGCATCGCCTTCCCTTCCATGCGGCATAGACCGCAGCCGCCCGCCGGTGAGTAACTCAGAGAAAAAACTGAATGGATTTGTGAAAGTTGGTGAAAGAAAGTCCGGGGTAGACTCCCTAATGTTTAGAAAGTCTTCCCTTGTGTAAGTGATCCGTGTAATGTCTCCAAAGAAGAATGAAAAACACAAAAACATAGATAGGATGTGAGAGCATGTAACCAAGGCGACCACACGGTACACCGCCATCTAGCTTTGATTATATGTGAGTCTACACGCACCTGCCACCATTTCACTTTTTAAGTACCCAAAAACCAACAGCACTTGCATTGGCCCCTACAGAAACATTTGCTGAATTCACTTAAATGACTGAGTGCTTGCTGATATTGATAGTGTGCATGTGTGCCAGAGCGAGAGAGAGAGAGATTACAGCATGGCATGTATCCCCAAGAAGCATGTTTTACAGTGACTTTTGACTATAAAATAGGCTTATGTTGCCAGATGCACTAATAGAAACATCTGCAACTGACCGCAAGGTGTTTTCTCAAGTTAGAAGTGGGCTGAAATGTCCAGGTTCGGGCAGACTCAAAACTACACTGCATTATAAAGTTGTTGCTTTTCAGAGTCTGTAAAGTTTACACTTGCACTGCTGTTTTTTTTCTCCCCCCAAAATGAATCACTTTGATTACCCCCTGAAGGCTTTGTGTTTGGTCATGTGACTGCTTGTTCCATCTGATTGACGAATTGGAGTCAAATGACACTAGTGATCACCTTCGATTGGCGCATCAGTGCCCTATGCGGAATTCGTAGATGAAGTCTAAAAATAGATTGCGCCTGCAATAATGGATGACTAAATGTAGCGAGCATATCGATCATTGGAGCGAAGTAAAAATTTTGCTTCTTCTTAACATAAATACTTAAGTAAAAGTAAAAGGTTTCATGCTTTCATACTACTCTGACAAGTACAATGTATTGAAAATGTTACTTGAGTAAATGTAACGGAGTAAATGTAGCGCGTTACTACCCACCTCTGATTATCATTGACTGTAACATGGGTGCTAATCTTATAAGCATGTCCAAACAGTTCCCTCTGCTGGTCACTTGTAATATTACAGTTAATTCACTGTATATTACGGTACACCAGCATCGCAGCAGACCCTGATGTGACTATTAGGGATGTCCCAATCCAACTTTTTTACTTTCAATCTGACACTGATATTTCAGCCTTGTTTTGGCAGATACCAACATCAGTCCGATCCGATTTCAGCAATAATCATACATAATTTACTTATTTTGTTGTATGGAATCTTCGAAAAGGACCATAATTAGTAAGAGTAGGTATGAGAAAAACTGACCCATATATTATTAACATATTATTTACATCAAGTAACTGCTGTGTCCTTCTTGACCTCTGAGAAGGCAGTGGGGTGCATGCAATGAGATGCACACTTAGAATAAATAAAGAAAGTAGAAGTCACGATTTAATATTATTATAACTCGTTTTTCACAGTTTGAAGAACATATGCCAGAGGGTATTGTTATATTGCCTGTTTGTATGTGTTAATACAGTGTTTGTGTATCAGTATTCATTATTTTGAGATATACAGTACAGTGGGTATGGAAAGTATTCGGACCCCCTGAAACTTTTGACTCTTTGTTATATTGCAGCCATTTGCTAAAATATTTTAAGGTCATTTTTGTCCTCATTAATGTACAAACAGCACCCCATATTGACAGAAAAAAACAGAATTGTTGAAATTTTTTCAGATTTATTAAAAAAGAAAAACTGAATTATCACACAGCCATAAGTATTCAGACCCTTTGCTCAGTATTTATTAGGAGCAACGTTTTTGCACTAAAACATCCATGAGTCTTTTTGGGAATGATGCAACATGTTTTTCACACCTGGATTTGGGGATCCTCTGACATTCCTCCGAGTAGATCCTCTCCAGTTCTGTCAGGTTGGATGGTGAACATTGGTGGAAAGCCATTTTCAGGTCTCTCCAGAGATGCTCAATTGCGTTTAAGTCAGGGCTTTGGCTGGGCCATACAAGAACAGTCACTAAGTTGTTCTGAAGCCACTCCTTTGTTATTTTAGCTGTGTGCTTAGGGTCATTGTCTTGTTGGAAGGTGAAACTTCGGCCCAGTCTGAGGTCTTGAGCACTCTGGAGAAGGTGTTCGTCCAGGATATCCCTGTACTTGGCCGCATTTATCTTTCCTTCGATTGCAACCAGTTGTCATGTCCCTGCAGCTGAAAAAAAAAAACATAGCATGATGCTGCCACCACCATGCTTCACTGTTGGGACTGTATTGGACAGGTGATGAGCATTGCCTGGTTTTCTCCACACATACCGCTTAGAATTAAGGCTAAACAGTTCTATCTTGGTCTCATCAGACCAGAGAATCTTATTTCTCACCATCTTGGAATCCTTCAGGTGTTTTATAGAAAACTCCAAGCGGGTTTTCATGTGTCTTGCACTGAGTAATGGTTGACTTTCTTGAACTTTCTCCCGACTGCATCTCTGGAGCTCAGCCACAGTGATCTTTGGGTTCTTCTTGACCTCTCACCAAGGCTCTTCTCCCCCGATTGTTCAGTTTGGCCGGGCGGCCAGCTCTAGGAAGGGTTCTGGTCATCTCAAACGTAAAAATCTAAATCTGTAAAAATTTCAACAATTTTTTTTCTTTCAATATAGGGTGCTGTGTGTACATTAATGAGGAAAAAATAAACTTAAATGAATTTAGCAAATGCCTACAATATAACAAAGAGTGAAAAATTTAAGGGGGTCTGAATACTTTCCATACCCAGTGTAAGTGCCATGAATTTGATGCTAATTTGCTTTAGCTCGTCAATGTTTTTTTTTATTTATTGTGTGTTAGCTTTAAGCTAGTGATTTTTGAGAACAAAAACGAAGAATTAAACGAAGGCTGTGATGTGTTTGAACATTTAGTAGGTGTAATTCTTTTGTTATGCAGTTAGTTATACAGTGAACTTCAGCTGGAGTGTCTATAAACAACTTTAAGCAAGCAACATTCACTCTTCTTGCTACTATGTTAGCACCTTAGCAACCTGTTGTTGTGATCACGTGGGTTCTGCATGCCATACGGGGGCTACTGGAAGGGCTGGAGTGGATCATAGAATGGACTGCTTTTATCAGTGGTAAAATGTTCACCATAAAAAGATTTTACATCCAGTCTGATCCGAACCTTGTTTTTTGTTGACAACTGGTCGATTTCCAATCTCAAAGATCGGATTGGGACACCCCTAGTGACTATTGCGCACACGTACATCGCGATGACGATGCTAAACAAATCGTGTAGCCCTAACATCCACCATATCATTCTATTCGACAAATTGGAGAGAAAAGCATTCGCGTCAATATCCATCCTCAGTTGCTCCTCCAAATCCACAGCCATTCCCTCACATTGCTTTGTAGTGGTAATGCGGGAGAATTTCACTACTTTAACTGCATTCAAATCTCTGTTTTATTTTAAAAGTCATCAAAAACGCTTTCTGCTGCCTCGAAAGGCTTCCTGCACAATATCGCCATCTTTGAGTGGCTTCTTGTATTAAGCAAGGATGTGACTGACTCGTTAGGAAGCAATAGTTGCGGCCTTACCTTATCTTCGGAGTTTTAAAATGCCGCTCCAAATTCCCTTCCTTTGCCACCGCCACTGTTGCCTTGCAGATTAAACAAACAGGCTTTCAATGAGTATAAACAAAGAAGAAAAAATCTTCCACTTTGGGTGAAAATCGTAGGTTTTGGCTTTGTTCCCCGCCATGTCAATGTTTGTAGTGTAACCACTTGTTAGCTGCTAAATACTGCTGACCACTGTCAACTTCCTGTCAGGGATTTGCATGCTTAGGTTAAGGGTTATCTAACTTTATCTTTTTTTTAATACTTTTTTGTGGATGTGAAACTGATAGGGTGCGCAGGCTGTAGTATACATTATTACACACATTAGTGGAGAAAAACTCAACTCTAAATTGACTATGACCTCTACAGACAGTCTTTGTAATTTTAACCAAGAGTTAGTTAGGGCTGGACAGCAACACTTTTCTCAAACCGTCAGTAAGAACAATACTCGCACTCTGTTTGCTGTGGTTGACAAGCTCACAACCTCCCCGAATTAGATAGCTCCAGAACTCTTAACAGTAGATAAATGCAATGAATTTGCTCATTTTAGTGAAAAAATACAATACATCAGGTTAAATACTAGCACAAATCAGCAAAATGATAAAATGATACTACATCTGAAGCCACCCAGGAAAAACTCTCTTACCATGTCAGAATTTGATAGTTGACCAAAAAACTGTAAAGAAAATGGTTCAGCAGCTCAAACCATCAACAAGCTGTCTTGACTCAATACCATCTGACTTTTTTAAAGCTACTACAAAGTCTGTGCTCGCTGATTTGCAGCAAATAATCAATTGCTCACTTCAGTCAGGCGAGTTTCCTAAAGCTCTTAAAGTAGCTGCCATTAAGCCTCTTCTAAAAAATAGAACGCTGGACGCTTCCATGTTAGCTAGCTATAGACCCAATCTCAAATCTCCCTTTCATGGCTGAGATTGTTGAGTTATTTTTAATCAACTCAGCTATTTCTTGAACTGAAATAGACTTGTTGACAAATTTCAATCAGGGTTCCGAACTCATCACAGTACAGAGTCTTATCAAAGTGCTAAATAAGGTTGAATACTGACTCGGGAAAGGTGTCAATTCTGGTCTTGTTGGACCTCAGTGTGGCTTTTGATATGGTAGATCATAATATACTGCTGAACAGGTTCTAAACGTGGGTAGGACTAAATGGAACAGTCCTTAAATGGTTCATGTCCTACCTGGAGGAAAGGAGTTATTTTGTAACCATTGGAAGTGTTCAATCTCATCGAATGGCAATGATCTATGGGCTCCCTCAAAGGTCAGTTCTTGGACCCCTACTGTTCAGCCTGTATATGCTACCCTTGGGTCAAATTCTTCAGAACTTTAATTTTGACTATCATAGCTATGGAATATAAACCCAGTAGGGCTCTGATATCGACAGACTCAGGTCAAATAGTGGAGCACAGAGGGCAAAGCAAACATGGCGAAGCAGCATTTACCTATTATGCTGCACACAAATGGAATAAGTTGCCAACAGAAGTGATGTCAGCCCCAAGTGTGCATGTTTTTAAGTCCAGGTTAAAAACTCTTCATTTTCCCATGCTTTTTAGAGCATTGCCACTTTTAAATGATATTTCTTGCACTGTATGCTGTTTTAATTGTATTCTTAAGTTTTTTATTCTCTGTTTTAAATGTTTATAAGCTGTTTTTTTCTTTGTTTTAAATGCTTTTAATCATGTAAAGCACATTGAGTTAACTTGTGTATGAAATGCGCTATATCAATAAATTTGCTTTGCTTTGTATTACAAAATACATAACATGCACCTTCTCTCAAATAGTGGCCTCTGCTCTAAGAGATGCTGTCTTTTAAGTAGTCAATGTGCACCGGAACGAATAAACACCCTCCCCAGATAGAATGATGGGAGCTCATCGCCTGCCACTGAGGGACTTAGGTTCAAGACCCCGACTGGACCATCCGCCAACATCCCCCGGACTCATGGCTGTGGTGTCCTTGAGCAAGACACTGATAACCCGAAATTCTCCCCGGGCGCTTCAGCTGCCCCCTGCTCAAGTGTGTTCCACTAACGTGTATGTGTTCACTGTGATGGGTAAAATACAGAGAACAAATTTTGTGTGCATGCATGCATGTTCATGACAATAAAGGTTATTCTTCTTCTTCTTCAACACCTTTTGGCTAAGCCCCTCTTTGACACGGCAGAGCGATGCAGAGTCTGGAGCAAGCCTGCCTGTTGATTGACATTTTTTCGTCACTCGTGAATGAAAGACACTTGAATTTCACCACGTGGAGTAGTATCTTATCCCCCACCAGGAGAGGGCACGCAACCCTTTGCCAGCTGAAGAACATGGCCTAAGATTTGGAGATGCTAATTCTCATCCCCACTCCGCTGCGTACATTTACAGTGAGACATGAAGATCACAGCTTGATGAAGCCAACAGAATCACATGCAACAAGCAGACGCAATACTGGGCTCATTGAACTGTACTTTATCAACTTCTCGAGTGTGCCTAGAAATTCTGTCCATAAAGGTAATGAACAGAATGTGACGAAGGACTGCTTTGGCTGAATCCCACCCTCACTTTGAATGAATGTAACTTACTCCCGGCAGTGCATACCAAACTCTGACAGCGTTACCTTATCCTCCCTGAGCACACCCCAGGACTCCTCAGTTGACATGCTCAAACGCCTCCTCTCTGTCCACAAAGCACATGTAGACTCATACTTCCTATGGACACACTTTCCTCCTCTCCTTTGTCTTCAACCCACAGTAGCTACTTTTTCAACGGCGCTGCTGCCTGGAAATTGTAAATCTATCCGACCCTGCTTTGCAGTATTGGCCCTACGTGAAAGCCTATATAGAGCTGGTGTTCAAGAGAGAGCTACCAGATCGGAAGACTCCATCATTTAAGGTTGTGAAGAATAGTACATATGATCCTCTTTCTATCCCAAAAGTGATTCTCTTCAACAGGTCCCCATCGTAAAGCTGAACCATACATACTATAAGCTTATGTAACCCTTCTTCTACACTCATGTGCATATTACAAAACAACTGTTAATATTATAATAATCTCTGGAGCAAGACAATATAACCACAGCTACCTGGATGACCAGAGGAGGGCTGCAGAACAAGAAAAACTGGGGTAAGAGAATAGTCCTTATAGATGAGCTGGATGAGCTTTAAAGAATGAAGCCTGGAGCAGAGAGTGACATTGCTGGGCTGGAGAATGCAGCTAATGTGTTTGCTGATCACTTTAGAGTTATGACCATTGTATCACTCTTACCGCATTACTGTTCACTTGACAACTCTCTGCATCATTTGCAGAATTGTCATTGTATCAGTATTACCGCTGTCACAGATGTGGTTTCGCCAGATAGCACCATGACCCCCAATCTCGGATGGGGCGGCATCCCTGTCTCCGCTCCCCCGCTGAGACAGACTGTCACGGGGATGCCTGGTTTATCTCACACGGACGTTAAATGAATTACCAGCCAGTCTGAAAGAGCTCATCAAAAGCAGAGACCAGAAATCCTGACTTCTCAACTTAAATTAATTAACAGTTACCCCAGAAACCTGGGCTTCCAGTCATCATAAGACCCCCTGTGTGTGCAGGGTTCAAGATACAGACCCAAAAGGTTTGAAAATCCGCTGGGCCCGCATGACAAGGTAAAGGTTCAAAGGACCATTTACACTTTGAAATGCAACTCAAGACCTCTGGGACAATGGATGGAGCCCAGTGACACCCACTGGCTGTGGAGGGTCACTGCTAACGGCGACAACATTTCCGGACCAGCTTCCCCGAATTTGAATGTTGTGTGACATTTTTAAGAACTTTGCATGAATGCTCCCAGGGCCTACCACCACACCAATGTCACTAGTGATTGTATTTCTCTGAATTGGAATGTGCTGGTTAAATTTGTTTGTCAACCGAATATGCTTGTGTTTATCTCAAAACGATCACAGAAATGTTATACAAACAAGTGTTATTAGCCAGTACATGAAGTTGAAACACTCATTGCAGCGATTAAACAGGGTGTGCGTGACAATGCAAAGCTGGAAACCGGTTTCTTTATCTTAGATCCAAGAATTGTTATTTCATCCCACTGGTTTTAAACCACAAAATAATTCGCTGTTGTGCATAAAAGGCCGAAGCTCCTTTGTCGCGCGCTCGGTCTCCCTCGTTCGTTCAACCTTGCCGAAGAAGCTGTAGCAACCTTCAAATTATGAGACAGGTTTTTTCATCACTTTTTTTCCTAAGGGTTTACACCTCTAAAAAGAGACGTGGTGCACCTTTTCGAGATAAAATAGTCTGATTTTAACGTTAAAACAAAAATCGGACTAACCAGGAAGTGAACGCAGATTAATTTCTCAAATAAATTCCGTTTTATCCCAAATCCATATACGCTACACCCCACTACTACTCACTTTAAATTGCTTGATGACTGCATCATTTGCACAATGGTCGGTATATCTATTACCGCACTACTGGTCATGTTACATTTGCTTAATGACTCTCTTTACTTATGTTTATTTCCTGAATGTCTATTTTTGTCATAGTAGCTGGTTCACCGGAGAAAATGTGTTTTAATATACTTGACCAATAAAGATATTTCTGATTCAATTTCATTGTGATTATTTTATAATTGTGCTGGTATATACCTGTAAAGTGAAATTGTGAAACTGACTTTGTTGTCCGAATACTCTGGGACCGAATTCTAATCAAGAATATTTTTGGAGTTGAAATTTGTTACCGAACTTGAAAGTTCCTAAACTGATAGCCCAATTAAATTGGAATGGTGGCCCATGATCTCTGTGGTCCATCATCCTGGAGCACACAACAAAAAGAAGGCAGTAATAGCATATCAATGGATCTATCTGAACATGCTAGATAGGTGATTGGGACATTGTCGTACTGTATGACTGAGTAATGTTTTGAATACACCTGAAGTTAAATTTTTGATGAATGAATTGTTTGGCTTAATAATCAAAGATTATATCCTTTTTGTCATATTTGCAGCTTTTCAAGCTTCCGTTAGAAAAAGATGGTCAGGTGGGTGGACCTATCCTGGCCCCAGAAGAAATTAAGACAATATTTGGAAGCATCCCTGATATCTATGAGGTTCACACCAAAATAAAGGTTGTGTGCGCTCAGATACTCTATTTCTGTCACAATAATTTTTTACCAAATTCCTCTTTGTTGTAATCATTGAAGATTAATTGATTAACTGTGTGATTTATTAATTTATTTATTCTCTCCCCCCCCTCCCAGAGTGACCTTGAGGACCTTCTCAGAGCTTGGTCAGAAGAAAAGAGTGTAGGAGATATTATCCTTAAATATGTAAGAGCAAATTTATTTGTTGTACTCATGGTTCAGCACATTTGGGGGTAAAAAAAAACAAAAAACCCTCTATATATAGACACAGAGACCCTTTACAAAAAATTTGAATATGGAAAAGTTTATTTCAATAATTCCATTCAAAATGTTAGGGCCCACAATTGAAACAATTTTAAGTATTTATTTATTTTTACATAATTTGGGCTTCCAGCTCATAAAACCCACAAAATCAGGAATTCAAAAAATTAGAATACCGTGAAGAAGTCGCCATTTACTTCTCAGTTTTGTAGGAAAAAAAAAAAGGAATGAGGGTCACATTAAATCAATCAAAATATGGTACTTTCAAAAAGATACGTTAATCAATACTTGGTTGGGAATCCCTTTGCTTTAATCACTGCCTCGATGCGCCGTGGCATTGAGGCAATCAGCCTGTGACATTGCCTGGGAGTTATGGAAGCCCAGATTTCCTTGATGCTTTCTGTCAGTTCTTATTTGTTTCTGGGTCTGGTGCCCCTCATTGTCCTCTTGATAATACCCCGTAGATTCTCAATGGGGTTTAGGTCTGGCGAGTTGGCTGGCCAGTCAAGCACTGTGATGGCATGGGCATCAAACCAAGTTTTGGTGCTTCTGGCGGTATGGAGGGTGGCCAGGCCCTGCTGGAAGATGAAATCTCCATCTCCATACAGATCCTCAGCAGAAGGAATCATGAAGTCCTCTAAAATAGTGGTAGACTATTGTGGTGACCTTGGCTTTAAGAAAGCAGTGTTACCAACACCTGGACTGGCCATTGCACCCCAAATCATGACTGACTGTGGATATTTCACACTGGAGCTCAAACAGCTTGGGTTCTGTTCTTCACCCGTCTTCCTCCAAACCCTTGGACCTTAATTCCCGAATGAAAGGCAGACTTTACTTTCATCAGAAAAAGGACCTTGGACCACTGGCCAACAGTCCAGTCCTCCTTCTTCTTGGCCCAGTTGAGACGCTTCCTACGTTGGCTCAGGCTCAGAAGTGGCTTTACCCGAGGAACCTGACAGTTGTAGCCCATCTCCCGGATTCGTCTGAATGTGGTGGTTTTTGAAGCTGACTCCCGCCTCATTCCACTCTTTCTGAATCTCTGATAGATTCTTGAATCTTCTCTGTTTGATAATCCGCTGAAGCCCACGGTCAACTCGTTGGCTGGTGCATCATCTTCTGCCACATTTTGTCCTTCCACTAGACTTTCCATTGATATGCTTGGACACAGCACTCTGTGTACAGCCAGCCTCCTTAGCTATGAACTTTTGTGGCTTACCCATCCTATGGAGGGTAGCAATGATGGTCTTCTGGCCAGTCGTTAAGTATGCAGTCTTCCCCATATTGAACTCAACTGAAACAATTGAACCAAACTGAAGCAATTTAATGACACCTGGGGAAACCTGTGCAGGTGCTTTGAGTTTAGTAAATGGTTAGTGTGTGACACTCATTTTATAACATTTATGTCCTGCAAAAGTTTGGCTGATTTCTTTACAGTATTCAAATTTTCCAAATTTCTGATTTCGGGGGTTTTGTGAGCTGGAAGCCCAAATTATGTAAAATAAATAAATATATATCTATATAAACAAATAAATGGAATTGTTTAAATTGGGGGCCTTGAATCTATAGTCCATGAAAGTTAAACTTTTTGAATGGAATTATGGAAATTAATAAAATTTTCCATGATATTTTAATTATTTGGGAAGGGTCTGTATATAATAGAATAGTTTTGTTTTTCTTACCATTCAAAAACAGCATTTTAAGTTCACTTGGGTTATATTTGTCTATTTACATTTGATTGATGATCTTACACAAAGTGGGGAAACTCTGCAAAAAATAAGAATTGGAGAACTGGGCCAATAATTTTTCACGGCACTGTGGCCACCCTAAAGCACACCTGTGCAATAATCATGCTGTCTAATCAGCATCTCGATATGCCACTCACACCTGTGAGGTGGAATGGATTATCTCGACAAAGGAGAAATGCTCACTTACACAGATTTATACAGATTTGTGAACAATATTTGAGGGAAATGGCCTTTTGTGTATGTAGAAAAAGTTTTAGATCTTGGGAGTCCAGCTCACGAAAAACGAACTGGGAGTGTGTGGCAGGTGGGTGGGACTACAGCTCCCTCATTGAAGATTTCTTCCATAATAACATGGGGAAATTCTTATTCAGGGTTTTTTTCTTTTGTCTGTTTTTCTAATTCATTGGTTGATTTTGACATAAAAGACCGATATAGAGAATATTTTTCTGTTCTGAAAAAAAATCTGTCATTTAAAATATGCATTGCTCTGTTAGCCACTTTGTTGCACATTTCTTTTAATAATTTTTTTTGCCTCACTCACGTGATCACCAGCGAGGTATTTCTAATTTTTGTTAGTCTAATTAACAAAGAGCAAAAATAAAATAAATGAAGATGCATACAGTGCCTCCCTTAGTTGCATTGCGTGGCACACAGTCAATGACGGTTGCACAATGATTTTGATCATGATCTTTCTGCTTATCCATGAAAAGTGCTTCCGAACACTATCTTTAGCAGTTTCTCTTTTTATATTGGGTGCCATTCTGACTGTTTAGGCCTTTGTTTACTTGTTTAGATTCATAATAAAAGATTCATAATGTTGCAGCTGCTGGTCGTATCTGATCGGCTGAATGTGCATAGACGCCAGAACCTCCGCCTGGCAATGCCTCTGTGTCGAGCTATTTTGCCGTGATTACGCCAACAGTAACTGTTCGTTGTTTTAATTAAAGAGACACGACTATTCAATAAATAACATACTCTCAATAGTATTTTTGAAGAAAATAAAATGATTTCTGAAAAAAAAGAAACTCTATTAGATGTTTGATTCGATGATCGAGGATGAAGTAAATGGAGAGGAAAATCACAACTGTCGTTCTTGGCAGTTTGTGACTGCGCGACTGACCAATGGACACTACCTGTCCTTGACAATTCACGATATTGACGGAGATTTTTAAATAAAAAGTCGGTGCGTGCAGCCACATGTTATTGCCTTTTATGCATAAATGTATTTGCTTCCATTAAGTTGAAATTCGTGATTGCACTATTTAACAGATGTGCTATTATTATTATTTATTATTATTCAGTTTGTTCTAGCTAAAGTAAAATTATTTTGGGTACATTTATTTTGTAATATTTATCATTTATTTTTATTGAATCATTTTAAACTGAAAACGTTCATTAAAAAGTAGTGCAATAAAACTAAAGATTTTTCCCTAACATGAGGTGTATAGTCCTGATTTACAATATTGATCAAAATAATAGTGATTATTATTTTGGCCAGAATTGTGCAGCCCAACTCTGACAAGATCAGAGGTTGACAACTTTCAAGATGCAAAACACACCCTGCGGAGGAGACTCATTTCGGCCGCTTGTAGCCAGGATCTTGTTCTTTCGGTCACAACCCACAGCTCGTGACCATAGGTGAGGGTACGAACGTAGATTGACCGGTAAATTGAGAGGTTCACCATAACGGACTAATACAAAGACCGCATCACTGCAGGCGCTGCACCAATCTGCCTGTCGATCTCCCGTTCCATTCCAAGTTATTTTTAATCAACTCAGCAATTTCTTGAACTTAAATGGACGTTTTGACACATTTCAATCAGGGTTCCGAACTCATCACAGTACAGAATCTGCTCTTATCAAAGTGCTAATTGATATAAGGTTGAATACTGACTCGGGAAAGGTGTAAATTCTGGTCTTGTTGGACCTCCGTGTGGCTTTTGATACGGTAAATCATAATATACTGCTGAACGGGTTGTAAACATGGGTAGGATTAATGGAACAGTCCTTAAATTGTTCAGGTCCTACCTGGAGGAAAGGAGTTATTTTGTAACCATTGGAAGTGTTCAATCTCATCGAATGGCAATCAACTATGGGGTCCCTCAAGGGTCAGTTCTTGGACCCCTCCTGTTCAGTCTGTGTATGCTACCCTTGGGTCAAATTCTTCAGAACTTTAATTTTGACTATCGTACCGATGCAGATGACACAGAGTTATATCTAACAGTGTCTCCAGATGACTACAGTTCATTTACGGTGTTGTGTCCCTGTCTAAAACAGATAAATATCTGGATGAGCCAAAATGTTCTTCAAAATTGAGATAATTGTTTTTGTAATAAAGAAAAGAGAATTGGTGTGACCTGCAGTCACTCTCTTTAAAAACCAAAGACCAAGTCCGAAACCTTGATGTTTTGATAGATTTTTTACCATCTGAAGAACATATCCAGAGTGAAGGCTTGCATGTGTCAAGCAGACCAGGAGAAGCTCATCCATGCTTTTATCTCAAGTAGACTTGGCTATTGTAATGGTCTTCTGACTGGACTCCCTAAAAAGAGCATTAAACAGCTGCAGCTCATTCAGAATGCTGCGGCTCAGGTTCTGGCCAGAACAAAGAGGTCAGAGTATATTACTCCAATTCTTTACACTGGCTTCCAGTCAGCTTTAGAATAGATTTTAAAGTTCTGCTACTGGTCTATAAATGACTAAACGGTTTAAGTCCTGAATACATGAATGAAAGGCTCATAGAATATAAACCCAGTAGGGCTCTGAGATCGACAGACTTGGGTCAAATAGTGGAGCACAGAGTCCAAAGCAAACATGGTGAAGCAGAATTTAGCTATTATGCTGCACATAAATGGAATAAATTGCCAACAGAAGTGACGTCAGCCCCAACTGTGCATGTTTTTAAGTCCAGGTTAAAAACCCTTCTTTTTTTCCCATGCTTTTCAGAGCATTTCCACATTTAAATATTTCTTGCCCTGTGTGCTGTTTTTTTTTCCTCTTTGTTTTAAATTTTTATAAGATGTTTTTCTTTTTTTTTTTTTTTAAATGCTTTTAATCATGTAAAGCACATTGAGTTACCTTGTGTATGAAATGCGCTATGTAAATACATTTGCTTTGCTTTGCTTCTTTAGTATTTGGGATGTAATATTGTCTCAATGGTGGCTCAGTAAACGTGAACGATGTATTAAAATTGTCCACACATTCCAGAGTTAGACGTTTTTCTGCCAAGAGGCCTGCAATCAGGTTGTTCGAATTACTCGAGTTAATCTACGTCACGAGTGAAGATCTCCGCCTTCCCTTTCCTCTCCCGAGCTAGCGGGACATCACAACCACGTGTGCTCTCACAAGTGGATCTTCTACACGGTGTCAATCAATCAGAGGAAATGGCGCGGTCTTAGTCAAATATGGACAGAACATATACAAAACTGGGTCAAACAGAAGTAGCTGTCAGAGGGGCCTGTTCTGGACATTCGTATGACAAAACCAATGTTTTTTTTTTATTTAAATGAAATTGACACTTTGTTACCAAGTCCATGTTAGAGAGTCACTCTAGTTAAGCATAAATAGCCAAAATACGGGACCTTTAAAGTTATCCACCCTCGCAATCTCTTCACCTTGTAGCCTCAGTCTTCTCCCTCCCCCGCTCTCATTCTTGCACAGATTCTGTTTTGGTTCAGCTAATCTTCATTCCTCTCCTTTCCAATGAATGCCTCCACTTTTCTAAATGTTTTCCTTAACATTTTCACTTTGTTATATTGCAGCCATTTTCTAAAATCATTAAGTAATTTTTTTTCCTCAATGTACACACAGCACCCCATATTGGCAGAAAAAACGGAATTGTTGAAATTTCTGCATATTTATTAAAAAAGAAAAACTGAAATATCACACAGTGATAAGTATTCAGACCCTTTGCTGTGACACATATATTTAAGTCAGGTGCTGTCCATTTCTTCTGATCATCCTTGAGATGGTTCGACACCTTCATTGGAGTCCAGATATGTTTCATTATACCGATTGGACTTGATTACAAAAGGCACACACCTGTCTATATAAGACCTTACAGCTCACAGTGCATGTCAGAGCAAATGAGAATCATGAGGTCAAAGGAACTGCCTGAAGAGCTCAGAGACAGAATTGTGGCAAGGCACAGATCTGGCCAAGGTTAAAAAAGAAATGCTGCTGCAAGGTTCTTTAGAGCACAGTGACCTCCATAATCCTTAAATGGAAGCCGTTTGGGACGACCAGAACCCTTCTTAGAGCTGGCCGTCTGGCCAAACTGAGTAATCGGGGGAGAAGAGCTTTGGTGAGAGAGGTAAAGAAGAAACCAAAGATCACTGGCTGAGCTCCAGAGATGCAATCGGGTGATGGGAGAAAGTTCTAGAAAGTCAACCATCACTGCAGCCCTCCACCAGTCGGGGCTTTATGGCAGAGTGGCCTGACGGAATCCTCTCCTCAGTACAAGACACATGAAAACCTGCATGGAGTTTGCTCCAAAAAAACCTGAAGGACTCCAGGATTGTGAGAAATACTCCCAAGATTGTAAGAAATGAGATTCTCTGGTTGATGACACCAAGATAGAATTTTATGTCCTTAATTCTAAGCAGTATGTGTGGAGAAAACCAGGCAATGCTCATCTGTCCAATACAGTCCCAACAGTGAAGCATGGTGGTGGCAGCATCATGCTGTGGGGGTGTTTTTCAGCTGCAGGGACATGACGACTGGTTGCAATCGAAGGAAAGATAAATGCGGCCAAGTACAGGGAACACCTTCTCCAGACTGCTCAGGACCTCAGACTGGGCCGAAGGTTCACCTTCCAACAAGACAATGACCCTAAGCACACAGCTAAAATAACAAAGGAGTGGCTTCATAACAACTCTGTGACTGTCCACCAATGTTCACCATCCAACCTGACAGAACTGGAGAGGATCTGCAAGGAGGAATTGCAGAGGATCCCCAAATCCAGGTGTGAAAAACTTGTTGCATCATTCCCAAAAAGACTCATGGATGTTTTAGCGCAAAAGCGTGCTTCTAATAAATACTGAGCAAAGGGTCTGAATACTTATGGCTGTGTGATATTTCAGTTTTTCTTTTTTAATAAATTTGCAAAAAATTCAACAATTCGGTTTTTTTCTGTCAATATGGAGTGCTGTGTGTACATTGAGGAAAAAATTAACTTAAATTGATTATAGCAAATGGCTGCAATATAACAGAGAAAAATTTTAGGGGGTCCAAATACTTTCCGTACCCACTGTATGTCCTGCACTGTTCTAAAATACTTCTGTGGCAGTCCAGACTTCTGCATGCAGTACCACAATTCCTCTCTGGGTACTCTGTCATCGGCTTTCTCTAGATCTACAACGACACAATGTAACTCCTTCTGACCTTCGCTGTACTTCTCCAGCAACACCCTCAAGGCAAACATTGCATCTGTGGTACTCTTCTGAGGCATGAAACCCTACCAATTCTCGCAAATACTCACTTCTGTCCAGCCTCCACTACTATTTTCCCTCTTTCAACTTTATTCCTCTATAGTTGCCACAGCTCAGCACATCGTCCTTTTTCTTAAAAATGTGCGGCAGCACACTTTTCCATCTTACCTCAGGTACCCGGTAGAATTCTGTTTAACAACCTGGCCAAAAACTCCACAGCCACCTCTCCTCGATGCTTCCATACCTCCACAGGTATGTCATCAGGTCTAACTGCCTTTCCATTTTTCATCCTCTTTAGTGCATTTCTAACTTCCCCTTTATCATTGCTACTTCCTAGTTTATCAAACTTGCCTTTTCTACTCTTCCTTCTCTCTCATTTTCCTAATTCATCAACTCCTGAGTATTCTTTCCATCTATCCAGCACACTACTGGCACCAGTCAACGTATTTGCAGCTCTATCCTTATCCACCCTAACCTGCTGCACATCCTTCCCATCTCTATCTGCCTGTCTGGCCAACCTCTTTCTCCCCTTCTTTAGTGTCCAACCTGGCATGCATGTCTTGATATGCCTCTTGTTTGGCACTACGTCGCATCTCCATGTATTCTTCTTGTCGGTCCTCTCAATGTCCCACTTCTTCTTAGCTAACCTCTTTCCTTGTATGATTTCCTATACTTTGAGGTTCCACCTCCAAATCTCCTTCTCCCCTCTCCTATCAGAAAATACACCAGGTACTCCTGCTTGTCTCGCTGATCACCTTGGCTGTGGTGGTCCAGTCTTCTGGAAGCGCCTCCTGTCCACCGAGAGCCTTTCTCACTTCTTCTCGAAAAGCCGCACAACACTCTTCCTTTCTCAGCTTCCAACACATGGTTCTATGCTCTGCCTTTGTCCTATTAATCTTCCTCCCCACCATCAGTCATCTTTCACAGCACCATCCTATGCTGTGGAGCCACACTCTCCCCTTCCACTACCTAACAGTCAGTAACCTCCTTCAGATTACGCCGCCTGCACAAGATGTAATTCACCTGCGTGCTTCTACCTCTGCTCTTGTAGGTCACCCTGTGTTCCTGACTCTTCTGAAAGAAAGTGTTCACTACAGCCATTTCTATCCTTTTTGCAAAGTCTACCACCATCTATTCCTCCAAGTTCACTTCTTTATCACCTCTGTTTCCTTCACCAACATTTCCATTACAGTCTGCACCAATCAATACTCTCTCTCTGTCTGGGATGCTCAGAACTACTTCATCTAGTTCTTCCCAGAATTTCTCTTTCACCTCTCAGTCAAATCCTTCCTGTGGGGCATCGGCACTAATTACATAACACCCTCAAATTCAAGTTTCAGCCTCGTCACTCGATCTGACATGCTTCACCTCCAGGACATTCTTAACTAACTCTTCCTTTTAGGTAACCCTGACTCAATTTCTCTTCCCATCTACACCATTGTAAAATAATTTGAACCCTACCCCTGTGCTTCTAGCCTTACTGTCTTTCCACCTGCTCTCCTGGCCGCACAATATAGCTAACTTTCTGCTACTCATCATGTCATCCAACTCCCAAGCTTTTCCTGTCATAGTCCCAACATTCAAAGTCCCCACATTCAGTTTTAGAAACCGCTTTCCACCTCTCCTTCGTCTTTGACCCACATTAGCTAAATTTAACCTTCCCTGTAGGTTAACACAGACTGTGAAGGAAGGTGTTAATCCAGGCCACGACCAATCCGGTATGGAATTCTTTCGATGAACCCTCATATTTGTAAGTTTTAAGCCAGATGCCCTTCCTGACACAACCCTCTACGTTTATCTGGGCTTGGGACCGGCCTACAGTTTGCACTATGATTTCCAATAACAATTTGAAATGTGGACTCGTCAGACCACAGCACACTTTTACAATTTGTGTCAGTTCATCTTAGATGAGCATGGGCCAAGAGAAGTCAGCAGCGTTTCTGGGTGCTGTTGATATATGGTTTTTGCTGTATGTGGTAGTTTTTTTTTTTTGGTATTTGTTGATCTTCAATATTTCTCTGAAACTGTATAAAGTACCACCCTGTTTCAAACGCTCCACCATCATCCCAGTCCTCAAGGAACCTGCAATCGCGGGTTTGAATGACTACATGGCTGACGCTCTGACATCTGTGGTCATGAAAACCATTGACCGCATCGTGCTGGACCACCTCAAGAGCGTCACAGGACCCCTGCTGGACCCCCTTCAGTTTGCCCACTGAGCAAACAGGTCTGTGGATGACACAGTCAACATGGGACTGTACTTCATCCTAGAACACCTCGCTGGTGCAGGGACCTACGCGAGGATTCTGTTTGTGGACTTCAGCTCTGCGTTCAACACCATCGTCCCTGAAATCCTCTCCTCCAAGCTTCTGCAGCTCAGCGTCTCGCCTGCCGTCTGCCAATGGATTTACAGCTTCCTGACAGGCAGGACACAACAGGTGAGGTTGGGGGACACCACCTCAACCACACACAAGATCGGCACTGGGCCGCCCCAAGGATTTGTTCTCTCTCAACACAAATGACTGCACCTCAACGTACCCGGCTGTCAAACTTTTTTTTAGTTTGCAGACGACACCACAGTCATCGGCCTCATCAAAGACTTTGACGAGTTTGCATATCAACAGGTAGTGGAGCAGCTGGAGCTTTAGTGCGGCCGACACAACCTTGAGCTGAACACGCTCAAGATGGTAGAGATGACCGTGGACTTGAGGTAGCATCCTTCGCTACAGCTGCCCCTCATGCTATCCAACTGCCCAGTGTCAACCATCAAAAACTTCAGGTTCCTGGGAATTACAGTTTCTCAGGATCTGAAGTGGAAGACCAACATCAACTCAATCCTCAAAAAGGCCCAGTAGAGGATGTACTTCCTGCGGCTTCTGAGGATCCATGGCCTGTCACAGGAGCTGTTGAGGCAGTTCTACACAACAGTCATTGAATCAGTCCTGTGTTCATCCATCACAGTCTGGTTTGGTGCTGCCACAAAAAAGGACAAACTCCGACTACAACGGACAATAAGGACTGCCGGAAATATTGTCGGTACCCCCCGACCCACCGTTGAGGACTTGCACGCTGCCAAAACTAAGACGAGCATGCAAAATCCTCTTGGACCCTCCACATCCTGGTCACTACCTCTTCCAGCTCCTTCCCTCAGGTAGGCGCTCTCGAGCAATACAAACTAAAACCAGTAGACATTCCAACAGCTTCATCCCTCATGCCATTTAATTGCTACAGGCAAAGTGATTCTCCTTAGTGTGTTTTTTTGTCTCAAAAGTCTCAAAATGGCTCTCTATTGTTGTACTAGAGTGTTTTTGACATACTTGGCAAATACGTATGGTGGGCAAGTTCTCAATCAAACACGCCAGGTTTGAGTCAGTCTCGTTGCCGTGCGAAAGCTCGAACAACAGCGCAAGCAGACACGTTAGCCCAAGCATCCACAATCCATTCACAACTTGTGGCGTAACTCGCCTGGCGCTGCCTCCTAGTCTTAGTAAAGCTGTGTTCGCCATCTGTCATACATGGGTCCTACGCCGCTCACCTCACTTTGAACGCCCTGTTTACACGGATGTCCAGCGGTTCGTCAAGCCTCCCGGAATGATGGCAAGCCCCGAGTTATTGCACTCAGTCGAATGGTGACTGTAGAGACGCTTCTCCCGATTGTTCTTTGCTCATTAATCCATTGCTCGAGTTGGTCTTCCAACTCGGGCCACCTCGCCTTGTTTCCGCATTTTGTTTTTCTTTTTTTTCCGCGGAAACTCAGCGTCGCCTTCTTGACTTGGCGAAGCTCGTTTTCGTGCTGCCTCCACTTGTGAACCATGGATTCGTTGATCTTGAATTCTCTCGCGGCTGCCCGATTACGATGTTCCTCCGCGTAACTGATAGCTTGCAGTTTAAACTGTGCTTCGTAAGCGTGTCTCTTCGGAGGTGACATTTTCGGGGGTCCTTAGCCAAACCAATGTTTTGCACAATGTACACCCCGGAAATGCTCCCAGTCAGTCAAGCGGTAAAAAAAAATAAAAACATAAAAATCCCGTGCGCTATATACCTACTGGGGGCGTGGCTTTAGCGTCCTACTTCACGCACCCTTCCCCTGTCCTCAGCCATGTCCACGTTTCCTCTGAGCGCTCATCACACAACAACATTTATAGATGTTGGAGCTCGGTGCACACATAAGGCGTGCCACATTATAAAGCGACCAGTCCATTTTGGAGAAAATTTAAGACTTTAAAGTGCGCCTTATGGTCGTGAAAATACGGTATCTTGGTTTAAATAATAATTAATTGCTTAATTAATTTTAATTAAACACAGGAGTCTACTCTCCTACCCGGAGAGTAGACTCCTGTGTTTACTTCAGGGGTAACTCAATGAAAGTTAGAATGTTACAATAAAGGCTATCTTTGTCTTGTATAGGGCACCACGTCTCTTTAAGTATTTATAGTTTTAGGGAAAGTGATTCAATCCTATTTATCAATCTCTGTTCTCGAGAAGGCTTACTACATTCAATAGGGTATTAGTTATCGATTGCACCGGTCAAATCTTGCACTCAAACACACACAGTACACAACAGGAGGTTGAATTAACGAGGAAATTTAATGAAAACTACAGGGAAATTAGGGAAACTGATGCAGAGGGACTTAACTACGAAAAATTACAGGTAAACATTCGTAAATAACAAGATATAGGACAGTTGACAGATGAACTTGTGACATGAGCAGGAAATGAGTGGATGAGTGATGAGCGATGATAAAGCTGGGAATCTTTGTGAACGTTAGTGTAATCCCAAATTGTTATGCACTAATTTGTACTTGGTAAACAGCAAGTTGTACTCACAATGCAGCCCTATGGGGGGCACAAGTCAGTGCAAACTGTAGGCCGGTCCCAAGCCCGGATAAATGCAGAGGGTTGTGTCAGGAAGGGCATCCGGCTTAAAACTTTGCCAAACAAATATGAGCGTTCATCCAAAGAATCCCATACCGGATCGGCCGTGGCCTGGGTTAACAGCGTCCGCCACTGACGCTGTCAACTTGCAGGGTGCCGTTGGAAATTCAGCTACTGTGGGTCAAAGTCAAAGAAGAAGAAGAGGTGGAAAGCAGGTTCTTCGGCAGAAAGAGTAGAGGAAAGCACAGAGCCTAGAACTGAATGTGGGGACTTTGAATGTTGGGACTATGACAGGAAAATCTCGGGAGTTGGTTGACATGATGATTAGGAGAAAGGTTGATAGATTGTGTGTCCAGGAGACCAGGTGGAAAGGCAGTAAGTCTAGAAGTTTAGGGGCAGGGTTTAAATTATTTTACCATAATGTAGATGGGAAGAGAAATGGAGTCGGGGTTATTTTAAAAGAAGAGTTGGCTAAGAATGTCTTTGAGGTGAAAAGAGTATCAGATCGAGTGATTAGGCTGAAACTTGAAATTGAGGGTGTTGTGTGTAATGTGATTAGTGGCTATGCCCCACAGGTAGGATGTGACCTAGAGGTGAAAGAGAAATTCTGGGAGGAGCTAGACGAAGTAGTTCTGAGCATCCCAGACAAAGAGAGAGTCGTAATTGGTGCAGATTGTAATGGACATGTTGGTGAAGGTGATAGGGGTGATGAAGAACTGATGGGTAAGTACGGCATCCAGGAAAGGAACTTGGAGGGACAGATGGTGGTAGACTTTGCAACAAGGATGCAAATGGCTGTAGTGAACACTTTTTTTCAGAAGAGGCACTAACATAGGGTGACCTACAAGAGCGGAGGTAGAAGCACACAGGTGGATTACATCTTGTGCAAACGATGTAATCTGAAGGAGGTTACCAACTGTAAGGTAGTGGTAGGGGAGAGTGTGGCTAGACAGCATAGGATGGTGGTGTGTAAGATGACTCTGGTGATGGGGAGGAAGATTAGGAAGACAAAGGCAGAGAAGAGAACCATGTGGTGGAAGCTGAGACAGGATGAGTGTTGTGCAGATTTTCGGGAAGAGGTGAGACAGGCTCTCGGTGGATGGGAGGAGCTTCCAGAAGACTGGACCACTGCAGCCAAGGTGATCAGAGAGGCATGCAGGAGAGTACTTGGTGTATCTTCTGGCAGGAAAGGAGAGAAGGAGACTTGGTGGTGGAACCTCACAGTACAGGAAATCATACAAGGAAAAAGGTTAGCTTTGAAGAAGTGGGACACTGAGAGGACCGAGGAGAGGCGAAAGGAATACATTGAGATGTGACACAGGGCAAAGGTAGAGGTGGCAAAGGCCAAACAAGAGGCATATGATGACATGTATGGCAGGTTGGACACTAAAGAAGGAGAAATGATCTGTACAGGCTGGCCAGACAGAGGGATAGAGATGGGAAGGATGTGCAGCAGGTTAGGGTGATTAAGGATAGAGATGGAAATATGTTGACTGGTGCCAGCAGTGTGCTAGATAGATGGAAATAATACTTTGAGGAGTTGATGAATGAGGAAAATGAGAGAGAAGGGAGAGTAGAAGAGGGAAGTGGCAATGATTAGTAAGGGGGAAGTTAGAAAGCCATTAAAGAGGATGAAAAATGGAAAAGTGTACTGGTGCCCATTTTTAAGAACAAAGGTGATGTGCAGAGCTGTGGGAACTATAGAGGAATAAAGTTGATGAGACACACAATTAAGTTATGGGAAAGAGTAGTGGAGAAGTGAGTATTTGCGAGCAACAGTATGGTTTCATGCCTAGAAAGAGTACCACAGATGCATTATTTGCCTTGAGGATGAGGTTAGACTTGAATCCCCGTGGACCATGATGTTTGCAGACTACATTGTGATCTGCACTGAAAGCAGGGAGCAGCTGGAGGAACAGTTAGAAAGATGGAGGCATGCACTGGAAAGAAGAGAAATTAACATTAGCCGAAGTAAGACAGAATATATGTGCATGAATGAGAGGGGTGGTGGGAGAAGAGTGAGGCTACAGGGAGAAGAGATAGCAAGAGTGGAGGACTTTAAATACTTGGGGTCAACCGTCCAGAGCAATGGTGAGTGTGGTCAGGAAGCGAAGAAACGGGTCCAAGCAGGTTGGAACGGGTGGAGGAAGGTATCAGGTGTGTTATGTGACAGAAGGGTCTCTGCTAGGATGAAGGGCAAAGTTTATAAAACAGTGGTGAGCCATGATAAGTACGGATAAGAGACAGTCGGACTGAAGAGACAACAGGAAGCAGAGCTGGAGGTGGCGGGAATTTAAGATGTTGAGGTTTGCTCCAGGAGTGACCAGGTTGGATCAAATTAGAAATGAGCTTATCAGAGGGACAGCCAAGGTTAGATGCTTTGGAGACAAAGTTAGAGAGAGCAGACTTCGATGGTTTGGACATGCCCAGAGGAGAAATAGTGAGTATATTGGTAGAAGGATGATGAGGATGGAGCTGCCAGGCAAGAGAGCTAGAGGAAGACCAAAGAGAAGGTTGATGGATGTTGTGAGGGAAGACATGATGGCAGTTGGTGTTCGAGAGGAGGATACAGGAGATAGGCTTACATGGAAAAGGATGACGCGCTGTCGCGACCCCTAACGGGACAAGCCGAAAGGAAAAGAAGAAACAGCAAGTTGTACTCACGTTGGGCAGATCAAGCTAGTCAAGTGGGTTTGTTCTTCCGCTGACTCGACATGACGCCCACAGGTTGATTTGAAGAAAAAGATGGAAAAAAAGGAAAAACAGCAGAGTGCTAAACACAAGAAGGAGGTTGCTTGCCGCACGCTCAGAGGGCATATTGCGCACAAAAATCCTTCCTGCCTGGTTAAACTCACTGGTGACTCAACTCTTAGGCTAGTAGAAGCGTAGTGGAGGAGTTGTGCAGACTGTCTCTGTGACCTGGCCAGTGTTGAAGCGGTTGGGACGGAGGCCTTGTCGAGCCGAGCCCATGTGGCTCTGCCGCCCACCCTCGTGGTGTGGGGGAAGAAGAGAAGGGGGCTTTGGCCGGAGCCCAGTGTAGAGCGTAGCAAGAAAATGAGAGCGAGATAAGGAGAAGAATTGCGGCTTTTGTACCTTTTGGGGAGGGAACAAAGGTCCAGCACGGGAGAATAGACCACACCTCAACTATTTATTTTTACCTTAAGTTTATCTGTGGGTGAAAACCCACTATATCTAAAATAAAAATAATTCCCAGCTTTTGCATTGTCTCACACATAATCTTTAACATATGCAATGATTGTTTTACCCTTTATTTGGTTGAGAAGGTACAGTTGATGTCAATTATGTAACCTTTCGAATCGTCAGAGATAAAACACAATCATATCGTTGTTGTCAAACAGACTTGACAGCAGACCTGTGTAAGAAGAAACAGTCATTAATGACATTATCATGATATACACTTGGAACATTCATGCAGGGTTTGTATGTTTGAAAGCAGGAATTTAACATGAAATATGCAGTCATTGGAATTCAGTTCAGCGGGCGTCGCTCATGTTCTACTAATGATCCCAGAGAGTCCGATGGGAGAGGTCATACTTGAATGTCAACAAAGGGCCTCTGCTAATTCCTCTGGCGGGTTCATGAGGAGGTTGGTTAACTAATAAATCCATTGAGGCCAGGTTAACTAATAGATACATTGTCGTCAATTATTCTGAACTGCCACATCTAGTCATGACCCATCCTCATCTGCCTTAACCCCCAAATGTCTTTGTTTTTATTTTATACAAATGTGATACGTATTTGGGATGGTAATCTCGTGAAATCTGCATAGCCTGCCTGCCCTTCCCCTGATGCAGGAGCCAAACATGTTGCAGTGGGGCGTGTCTTTCCAGGAACAAGCGTGAGATTCCTAATAACTCACCACTGCCATTATTGTTGTTTTGTGGAGCGTGACCTGCAAATACAACATGAATTACACGCAAAGCGCCCCCGACTGGACAGGAGGTGAATCGATCAAGAGGATTTGCTGAATCGATACTGAATTGCGGGGGCAAGAATTGCAATG
>NC_084508.1:200000-220000 GCF_024500385.1 Phyllopteryx taeniolatus
CATCCTTTTCTTTTTAAAACATTCAATAAACGTTTGGGAACTGGGGACACTAATTGTTGAAGCTTTGTAGGTGGAATTCTTTCCCATTCTTGCTTGATGTACAGCTTCAGCTGTTCAACAGTCCGGGGTCTCCGTTGTCGTATTTTACGCTTCATAATGCGCCACACATTTTCAATGGGAGACAGGTCTGGACTGCAGGCAGGCCAGTCTAGTCTGTTTTACTACGAAGCCACGCTGTTGCAACACGTGCAGAATGTGGTTTGGCATTGTCTTGCTGAAATAAGCAGGGGCATCCATGAAAAAGACGTTGCTTGGATGGCAGCATATGTTTCTCCAAAACCTGTATGTACCTTTCAGCATTAATGGTGCCTTCACAGATGTGTAAGTTACCCATGCCATTGTCACTAACACAGCCCCTTACCATCACAGATGCTGGCTTTTGAACTTTGCCCGGAGGACACAACGTCCACAATTTCCAAAAACAATTTGAAATGTGGACTCGTCAGACCACAGTCCATCTTAGATGATCTCAGGCCCAGAGAAGCCGGCGGCGTTTCTGGGTGTTGTTGATATATGGCTTTTGCTTTGCATAGTAGAGTTTCAAGTTGCACTTACGGATGTAGCGCCAAACTGTATTTACTGATATTGGTTTTCTGATATGTTCATGAGCCCATGTGGTGATATCCTTTACACATTGTCGGTTTTTGATGCAGTGAATCGAAGGTCACAGGCATTCAATGTTGGTTTTCGGCCTTGCCGCTTACATCCAGTGATTTCTCCAGATTCTCTGAACCTTTTGATGATATGGACCATAGATAATAAAATCCCTAAATTCCTCGCAATTGTACATTGAGGGACATTGTCCTTAAACTGTTCGACTATTTTCTCACGCACTGGTTCACAAAGAGGTGAACCTCGCCCCATCTTTGCTTGTGAATGACTGAGCAATTCAGTGAAGCTCCTTTTATACCCAATCATGGCACCCACCTGTTCACCTGTGGGATGTTCCAAACAAGTGTTTCATGAGCATTCCTCAACTTTCTCAGTCTTTTTTGGCACCTGCCACAGCTTTTTTGGAACGTGTTGCAGCCGTAAAATTCCAAGTTAATGATTATTTGCTAAAAACAAAGTTTATCAGTTTGAACATTAAATATCTTGTCTTTGTAGTGTATTTAATTAAATATAGGTTGAACATGATTTGCAAATCATTGTATTCTGTTTTTATTTGTTTTACACAACGTCCCAACTTCATTGGAATTAGGGTTGTAGACCGGTTGGGTGAACTCCCTTGCACCCTCCAGAACCCTGCTGAAAGTGAAGAGCCAGTCCATTTATCCATGGCCAAGACGAAAACCACACTGCTCCTACTGAATCTGAGATTTGAGTTTCCAACAGACCCTCCTCTCCAGCACCACTGACGAGACCTTACCAGGGAGGTTGAAGAGTCTGATCCCCCTATTGTTGGAAGATACCGTGTTCTTAAAAAGGGGGACCACCAGTCTGCCAATCCAGAGGCACTGTCCCTGATGTCCACGCGATGTTGCAGAGGCGTGTCGGGCAGGACTGCCCCACAACATCCAGAGCCGTTAGGAACTCTGGGCGGATCTCTTCCACCCCCAGGGCCCTTCTACCAAGGACTTTTTTTAAACCATACATGCAAATCAGTCTCCCTGCAGCGAAATTTTACGTTTTGAACTCAAAATCGGCCATTTAGGTGAATCGTATAGATCTGAGGAGTTTTTCCTTTGGGGGGGGTCTTCTATTGGGCTTCCGGGGCATAGGTATTAACGAGATAAGCCACCCCGGCTGATTGTCGTGCCTACATGGCGGCCATTTTGGGAAGATCGTCGTTACCGTGAAGGCAACGGCGCGCTACTCTTGTTTACATTAGATGAACAAAAACAACCGCTTTTATGTATTGTCGTATTTGTCTGGCTCTGTCTGCCCAAACGTGGATGTTTAGCCCATGTATAACTTGAGAAAACTGTGCATTAAATTGCAAATGTTTTGTTGTTTATTTCATGTTTTATTGGTTTTTGCTATTTACTCAGTACTGGAGTAATTATTTCACTGTGTACTTTTTACTCAAGTAATTTTTTGGAGGACTACTTTTTATTTTACTTGAGTCACATTATTGTCAAGTAACAGTACTCTTACTAGAGTACAATGTTTGGCCTCTCTCCCCACCTCAGGAGTGGACATCCTCTATTGCTTCTCTGACGTTTAAGCAACATTTTTGCTCATCAGATCAGCCAGTGTCGTATTTGTTGCACTGGTCTTTTGTATTTTCGCGTTGACGGGCTGCAGGTCGTGGCCCTGGTTGTGGTCCCAGCAGAACCGCGAAGCACACGTAACATCTGCGACAAGAGCTGATCCGCTAGTACATCTTGTATTAATTAGGAAACGCGCCTACAATTATCTAATTAGTTTACAGATGTTAATGTTAAATGTATTAAGCGACGGAGCGATGTTAGGGATTATGTCACAACACAGAATGAACTAACTTCAAATTCAGATATGGCCAATAAAAACTGAAAAACTATACTTAATATTTTCCTGGAGGATGTATTTGGGATTAGCCTTTGAAGTGGTTAATTGTGAAGAATAAAGTGAAGCAGACAATGATTTTAGTCAATTCTTTTCCAGAATGAGAGTGCTTAAAGAGGTGGATGCTTTTCATGTGGGACAGCTTGAAGCAGGCATCAGGTGCAGGTTGAGATGGGCCTGGCTCAAGTTGGAGGCCAGAACAAAAAAGCAAAGAAATGAGGCAAATTTAATTTTAATCTTAAATTTGTAAATCAACATGTACTTGAGCGGTGTAAATAAATATTTTTTAGTGTAAAGAAAACGTTTATTTTTGCCTTATTGTACTCTTCAGAGTCTTCCAGATTGCTTAATTTCATGTTAAAATCAAAAAAAATCTCTGTGGATCCCCCCAGAACCCCAAACCACCCAACCCCCCCGCCCCCCCTTACGTTTTTGTTTTTTTTTTGGCGCTTTTTTCATGACTTGGGTGTTTGCATGTCTGTTAAACACCTCAGTGACCTCAACCCCAAAGATAGAAGGAGATTCCACAGACTGAGGTGTATCAGTGGAATTGAGGAGGTCTTTGAAGTATTCAGTCCACCGACTCACAACGTCCAGAGTCGAGGTCAGCAGCACCCTATCCCCAGTATACACAATGTTGATGGTGCACTACTTTCCCCTCCTACATGCCGGGTGGTCGACCAAAATTTCCTCAAAGCCGTCTGGAAGTCGTTCACCATACCCTCCCGAACTCCTCCCATACCTGAGTTCTTACCTCAGCAACCACCAAAACCGTATTCCGCTTGGCCAGCCGGTATCCATCAGCTGCCTCCATAGTTGCACAGTCCAAAAATGACTTGTTTTATGGCCTTGTTTTCCTCATTTTCGATTTTCTGTTTCGCCGAAGAATCTTGATTTCAATGAATCAGGTCATGTGTCAGATCTCACTTACCCCAGGCTCCACTGCACCTATGGTCCAAAAGGAGTCCTGACGGACTCTCCGTTGAAAGGGTTAAAGTTCCCCGTTGTCCTTGCGTATTACACAATGGATCGTAAACCACCACAGGGGCTTGCTTAAGCCGGTGTCGAGAAAGATTCGCAAAGATTCTAACAGCCGCCTATGAAACCTCAGCCCCGCTTAGTTAGCCCACGCCTCGACAGAGTAACCTTAGTAGATGATGGGCGAAAGGCTAACTGTGCTTCTTTAAAGCTGCTCCATCTCTTAATGATCTTTTGCACTTGTGACTGACCTAGGATTTTTCAACGGTCTTTATAGAACAGTCAGGACCTGTTATTAATTTTTTATAGCCGTAATAACCTTTCAAGAATAGGAGTAAAATGTTTATAGGCTCTGTTGGTAAAGTGTTATGTCTGCCAACATAGTTAACACAGTCCCTATTATTGTGAACATAAAAGGGCCATTTTTCTATAATCAGAAAAAGGCTTTAATGAATCGAATTTAGCAAGGTCTTAAGCATCAAAATTTACTCAAATTCTGGTCGGCAGACAATCAGCTCGCAAGCGGCCGAGGATATCGGCATATGACCCAGCATTTTGGGCAAGAGCTTTGCAACAAAGCGATCGGCTCGGTGCGTCATTTTTTTATTCCCCCGTATGATTTAAGGTGTCATTCCTTTCGGTCGCAGGAATATTTTTCATGCCTTGGCGCAATAATTTGTGGTACTGAAAGCTTTTTTTGTTAATTTTTTTCATTTTGTCTCCTCTCTCTTCCGCCATTGTTTGCCTTCTCTTGTTGTCTCTTGCACCCCGCCTCCTCCTCCTTCCTCTTCTTCTTCCTCTGAGGGAGGGACGTTCACCTCGAGGCACTGTTGCCCTCTACAGGGTGCCATTCCTCATTGCAGTTATCCAGAGGCTTGACGATCACACATAAACTGCACAAGACCCTCCCCCACCCATTCCCGTTAAAAAACGCCATTGACGTCTTTAGACGGCATTGGCATGGAATAGATGTATTCTGAATGACATCTTTGGACGGCATTCGCAGGGAATGAGTTAAATGAAAACTTTAATAAATAAATAGCTGCCTAAAGTTTTACAGTGGTGTGAAAAAGTATTTGCCCCCTTCCTGATTTTTTATTTTTTTTTGCATGTTTGTTACAATTAAGCATTTCCCATCATCAAAAACAACACGTTAACACAAAATTCAGTTTTTATTATGGGGGGGGGGGTCCAAACCTACATGGTCCTGTGTGGGGGAAAAACGATTGCCCCCTAAACCTAATAACTGCTTGGCCCACCCTTAGCAGCAACAACTGCAATCAAGCGTTTGTGATAACTTGCAATGTGTCTCTTACAGCGCTGTGGATGAATTTTGTCTCACTCATCTTTGCAGAATTTTTGTAATTCAGGATTCTAAATAATTCTTCAATTCTTATATTTTTACATAGTTCCCTCACTTTAAAATTTAAGATCACCAAACAAATGTAAATATCAGACAGATATAAACCAAGTGACCTTAAAATGCTGTTTTTAAATGATTTCTTTTATTAAGGGGGGTGGAACACTTCAAAGTTCCCTGTGTGAAAAAGTAATGAGTCCCTAAACCTAATAACTGGTTGGGCCGTCCTCAGCAGCAACAACTGGAATCAAGTGTTTTCTAGAACTGGCAATGAGTTTTTCCACATCTCTTTGGAGATACTTTGGACCACTCTTCCTTGCACAATTGTTTGAATTCAGCAAAAATTTAGGGTTTTTGAGCAAGCACGGCCTTTTTAAGGTCATACTACTGCATTTCAATCGGATTCAAGTCTGGACTTTGACTAGGCCACTCCAAAACCTTCATTTTGTATTTTTAACTAATTCAGAAGTTGACTTGCTGTTTTGTTTTCGATCGTTATTCTGCTGCAGAACCCACGTGCGCTTAAGCTTGAGGTCACAAACTGATGGCTGGATTTTCTGTTAAAAAGCAGAATTCATGGTTCCATCAATCACAGCAAGTTGTCCAGGTCCTGAAGGAGTGGAGCAGCCTAAGACCATCACACTACCACTACCATGTTTGACTGTTGACTCTTTTTTTCTGAAATGCTGTGCTAAATTTATGCCAGATGTAACGAGACACACACCTTCCACAAAGCTCAACTTTCATCTCATCAGTCCATACAATATTCTCCCAAAAGTCTTAGGAATCATTCAGATGTTTTTTTTTCGAAAGTAAGGCGAGCTGTTGTTCTTTTTGCTCAGCAGTGGTTTTTGTCTTGCAACTCTGCAACTCTCAACTCTTGTGACCTTTTGGATGAGTCATCGCTGCGCTCTTGGAGTAATTATGGTCGGCCGGCCACTCCTGGGCAGGTTCACCACTGTTCTATGTTTTCGCCATTTGTGGATAATGCTCTCACTGTGGTTCACTGGTGTACCAAAGCTTTAGAAATGGCTTTATAACCTTTTCCACACTGATAGCTCTAAATTACTTTTTCTCATTTATTCCTGAATTTCTTTAGATCTCTGCATGATGTCTAGCTTTTGAGGATCTTTTGGTCTACTTCACTTTGTCAGGCAGTAAGTGATTTCTTGATAGAGAGCAGGTGTGGCAGTATCAGGCCTGGGCGTGGCTAGAGAAATTGAACTTTGGTATGATAGACCACAGTTATGTTTTAACAGGGAGGTCGATCACTTTTTCACACAGTCGGTGGAACCATGTAGGTTTGGATTTTTTTCTCACTTAAAGGTAAAAAAAAAAAAAAAAAAAAAAAACATTTAAAAAGTGTTTCTTTTTTACTTGTGTTGTCCTTAACTAATATTTAAATTTGTTTCATGATGGGAAACATTTAAGTGTGACAAACGTGCAAAAAAATATGAAATCAGGAAAGGGGGCAAGCACTACAGTATATATAGTAAATAAGGTTTTCCAAAATTTCAATGGAATTGAAATGTTAATGTTTTACATATCACATAATAATCTTCTTTTCCTTTCGGCTTGTCCCGTTAGGGGTCGCCACAGCACATCATCCTTTTCCATGTACATATCACATAATAATAATAATAGTAATAATTTTCAAAGTTCAAGAACAAAATGTGCAGGGTCACCAGCCTCTCTTATAAAGTTAACTGCAAATTTAAATAAATACTTCCCTAAAGTTTTATAAAGTGAATAAAACAGAGTTAGTTGTCACGTCCACCACTGGAGTGGGTCCTCTTTACACCTGTCGATCTCTGGCTCCTTGAGGTACAGATGTAGCTCATCCTCAACGCAGCTACTGTTCAGCAGGTCACCAGTATGCTAGAGCTGAACTTCTCTTCAACACGGCTGCAGAAGGATACGTGTTCTCTCCGTTGCCTATTGTGGGTGTTTCCATCATTCTTGTGTGTTCATATGCAGCTGCCTGCAGCAGCATAAATAGTTAAACAGCCATTATTTCCCTACAGTTTTAGACATGAATGCTTTGCTGTCATGCACACACTCACGCAGACACAGTTGCACACGCACACAATTCTCTAGCCATCCCCTTACCCCTGTCGATTACTGGCTTCTTGAGGTACAGATCGATTCCATGGCTTTTACTGTGTGCTGATTGGCTGTTACCCGTGCACTGGCTATGCAAGGGTAACCAATCAGTTGGTGCTGTGGGCGGGTCAATGCTGGACGGAGAAGTCACAGACAGAGAGGCCTGCTGCGGCTGCATCAGAGTCAAATTAACCTAGTATTAAATTATCGGTCATCGGATTAAATAAATCTAAAAAAAATAAAATAAAATACAAATAATGCCAATAATCGGTCCGGCTAATAATTGATCTATTAGTACAATTATCTCTGAGCAACTGCATTTTACATTTACTTTAGTTGTCTTTGTGAGATGTCAAAATTGACTATTATAATTGATACAAAATATTTAAGTGTGATAAATAAAAATAAAATCAGAAGGCAGGAAAGGGGCAAATTGTTTTGAAGGCACGGTAGGTTCTTTTTTTTTTTTTTTTTTTTTTTTTTTCTCCCATTTAATGTAGGACAGGGGTGCCAAACTGATTTTGTTGCAGGTCACACCATAGTTATGGTTTCTTTTGGAGAGTTTGTGACTAAACTAAACCCATATAAATGTATGATTGTGGCAAAGTATTACATATGCACAAAACATTGATGGATAACTAGTTTTCAAATCAGAAGCCAGTAAAAGGTTGTTTGTGCAACTATTATTTTGAAACATGTAAAGGGGGAAAATGCTTACAATATCTCAATGTTATTTAAAGTGAAGACAAATTCCAATTTTGGTATTTTAGCAAGAAACATGAAGTCAATGGACATGATTTCCTTTCGCGGGCCACATAAAATGATGTGGCAGGCCGAATCTGGCACCCGGGCCTTGAGTTCAACACCTGTGCTATTGGATATTATCAATGACTTAAATCCATATGTCAATCATTGTAATTTCCTCTTCTAAAGGGAGGCTGTTCAGATTTAATTTTGTTTGTGATTCATATCAATAAGATTTAACATTTTCATTTTGTGGGAAAGTACACCCGTGCATGCTGTTAATGTTATGATTTTATATTTAGATCAACCAGGCCAAGCCAGAATGCGGACGACAGGCACTAGTAGAGCTGCTCATCAGACCTGTACAGAGACTTCCCAGTGTGGCTCTACTTCTAAATGGTAACTCACACTCATGTGGACATCTATCCATCCATTGTCTGAGCCGCTTATCCTCACAAGGTTCGCGGGAGCGCTGGAGCCTATCCCAGCTATCATCGGGCAGGAGGCGGGTACACCCTGAACTGGTTGCCTGCCAATTGCAGGGCACATATAAACAAACAACCATTCGCACTCACATTCACACTTACGGGCAATTTAGAGTCTTCAATTAACCTACCATGCATGTTTTTGGGATGTGGGAGGAAACCGGAGTGCCCGGAGAAAACCCACAAAGGCACGGGGAGAACATGCAAACTCCACACAGGCGGGGATTGAACCACTCAGAACTGTGAGACAGACCCTCTAACCAGTCCCCCACCGTGCCGCTCTCATGTGGACATACTTTTATGAAATGTTGTATGTTAAAGCGTAGCATGGCGGCTCATGTGACAAGCATGTTCAACTGTTCTGGGTTTGAATCTCATGCCAGGAACTACAGAAACTCACAGGTAATAACAGGTGTTTAGACACTTAAAAAAAGAATCCCACTGCACCACTCGTCAGTAGCACTGCCTTGCTCATTTCCCACATCCTGTCCTGTACTTTTCTCTCATCGTGTTCTCTTGGTTAGTTATTGCAAGTCCTCACCGGGTGTGTCGCCCCAAGCCACAAATAAGAATACGATTGGTTCTTGTAATGTTACTTGTGCTCGGATATCTAGACAGGTTTGCTATTGTTCTGCTGTGGTTCGCACCCCTATTCCCCTTGTCCACTCTGTCCCTCTGTCTGTCCCCTAAAACCCTTTTCTGTCCGGCTGCAAATGAATTACCAACCAGTCTGAAGGAGCTCATAAAAGCAGAGACCAGGGGCCTCATGTACAAAGACTTGAGTGGGTTTCCTCCTGAAACATGGCGTACGCTCAAATCCAGAAAACGTACACACAAAAATATTCAGATGTATGAAACTCTGTGTACTCATGAATCCAAGCACATTTCCTTCGTACGTTCCAATCAACGTGGAAATGAGTGCACATGCTGGAGTAGCCGACTTCTCCCTGTCCACGCCCACATTTGAATATGAAAATCATATTTAAATGAACCCTGCACCTGAGATGCCGATCTCTGCATGATCAGAAAAAAATGAAAATGAGCAAGGTAATGAAAAATAATTTCTCTAAATGTGAAGTTGCTCGATAAAGTGGAGGAACGCAAGAAAATCATTTTTGGCACGCTGTCCTACGGCGTTAACACATGAAAGAGGAGCGAATGGGACATCGCGTGTGGGGCTGTCAATGTTGTGGAGACAGAATAGCGCGCACACTGAACTAAAAAATAAGTGGTCAGACATTAAAGTGGATGCGAAGCGGAGGACAGCTGCCCACCGCCAAAGTGTGGCCAATAAAGGCGGAAGAACCGGCGCGGGGGGCCTCACCCCGTTCGAGGAGAGAATCGCTGCGATCATGGGTGACGCTGCTTTCTCAGGGGTGATGGGAGGACATGTGGCTGACTATGATCACCCCCCAAGGTTAATACCATGTATTTTTAGAACTCATAACAAATGTGTTCATACAGTAACCTACACTCAGCCCTCTGAGATAAAGGTTCATGCGTAAATGTTGTATGTGGGGTATTTGTAATAAATCTTTTGAATTCAAATAGAAGTACATAAGCATATCAAAGAAGATATCAAAAACTTTGACTCCTTTTTGATTACTCAATTTATTATTTTAATCCACAGGAGAGGACACGCACACTGACAAAAAAATCATGTTGTCTTTTTTAGGAGAAGAGGGGTAAATTATGTCAATTTAAACACATTTTAATCATGTGCAACCGATGTACATGTTCAAATGAAGTAAATTCAAAGGATGCATGTGCTGGAGTCACGAAGCGATTGTGAGGGCAATAGGCGGCATAAATGATCGCCTTGATCAATTAATAGGTGTCCTCACAAATATCAGTGGTTCATTAAATACACTGGTTAACAAATGAATTCTGAGTCCTTGCCTCAATTGCATTGTTGAAATCAAATGTTGCCGGGCATGAATTGTTCATCAGTGCTAATTATTCATGTCTCTGGTGTGCAGATTTATGAGAACAGTTTCCCAGCATCACCTCTAAGTGTCACCAAAGCACCAAAAGCTGCAGAAATGTGCGTACGCCAGCCATGCAGTTGGCGTGAGGCACCGGACATTTCCAAGGTCATGTCACTCTTGACACATCTGACCTTTGCCGTGAAAAAGAACGGACGCCACGTTTTTGTGCGTACGCACCTTTTGTACATGAGGCCCCAGGAATTGTGACTTCTCACCCGGACTTGAAATCAATTAGCAGCTGCCCCAGAAACCTGCGCTCCCAGTCATCAGGAGACCCCCTGGGTGTGCAGGGCTCAAGATACCGACCCAAAAAGCTTAAAATCCTCCGGTCCAACATGGACCATTTGTTCTTTGAAATGCAACTGAAGATCTCTGGGACAGTGGATGGGACACGAGCTACACCCACAGGCGGTGGAGAGTTACTGCACCCAGTGATTGAGAGTTACTGCAAACATAGCTTCCCCGAATTTGAATGTTGTGTGACATTTTTTAAAATAACTTTGCATGAATACCCCCAGTGCCGATCATCACACCATTGTCACGAGTGATTGTATTTCTCAGAATTGGAATGTCTACTGGTTAAATTTTTTTGCCAACTGAAGATGCTCGTGTTTATCGCAAAACAAACAGCAAGTGTTGTTACATAAGGTTGAAACACTCCCTGCATGGATTAAACAGGGTGTGCGTGACCAGGCAAGGCTGGAAACTGGTTCCCTTTATCTTCGATCCAATAAGTAATATTTTATCCCACTGGTTTTTAACCACAAAATAATCCTAGGATGGAAAAGTAACATTAAGAGGCGGTCTATCACCCCTTTGGCCCCCGGAGGGGGGGTGGGGACGACGACCACCTTTCGGCTGGGCATAAAGGCCAGAGCCCCCCCTTTGGCACTGGCTCTCGCTCACTCGACCACCTTGCCGAAGACTGGCTCAGCCAGGAAGCCCCACCTCTCACCACGAGGTGGCGAGGACACATCAGACCTTTCGCCGCCGCAGGGCATCCTGCCAGCGCCCCGAGCTACCCTGTTGTGTGCCGGGGCAGTTTACGGACAGAGCTCCGTTGAGAAGGAAATTGGCAGCGTCTTGCGAACAGCGACACCGCCCTGCTTTAGGAACTCTTTTTCTCGCTGCTTCTTTTTTTTTCTTCTTCCTTTTTCCGTCAAATCCACCTGTTGCCCGTACAGACCGGACCGGCCAAACATTCAGGAGATCGACCAGCCTGCCTAAATTGTGTTCCAAGCAACATAAGACCAATTCCTGTCGCAACCTTCAGATTACGAGAAATAGAGGTTTTTCGTCACTTCGTCCTGAAGTTTTACACATCTAAAAAGAGACGTGTTGTCCTCTTTTACGAGATAAAATAATTTTATTTTAATGCTTAAACTTCACGCTAAACCGGAAGTAATGTCATTTCCGCTTTATTCTTTTCTTCTAAATTAATTACGTTTTCATCCAAACCAATATACGCTACACGAGGTAAATGGGCTCTTTGCACATAATCTCCTACGCTCCCAAAATATGGCTAGGTCTTCTGGTTTTGAAAAATTGCGTTATTCTACATGCATGGACTTGCCCAAACAAACTATTACAGACAGTATAAAGTAATATTAGGAGCTGAACAGTTTTTGAAAACCGCCCAAACAGTTCGATTCAACTGTTTCAGTTCAGTCTGCATGTGTCCCGTTCAGTACGGCATGTCCAACACTACGCCTGCCAGGGTGTAGAAGACATTGGCGACCGGCACCAGATACTGTTTTGCATGTCTTTCTTTACTCATAAAATATCCCAAATGTATCCGAGACCAGTCTCGCGAGTCTGTATGTCGCCAATGCAATATCTCTGGTGCATAAAAGGCATTTGTTTTATCTACCAGAGATCTTGTGTTGCACGGATGACCACTCTCTGGAAATCGTTATGTCCGTACAAACATGCCAGTCAATGTGCATCTTTTATTTTGAAGAGGAATGTTTAGATCAGCGTTTTCCAATCTTTGTTGAGCCAAGGTACCTATTTTACTATTAGAAAAATTCCATGCTTAACCACCAAACAAAAATATGATAAAAAGTATGAATACTGAAATAAAAAGATCAGAAATCGGTCTGTCAACAGAAAAATGAGTATCAGACTGTCGGTAAAATTTTAAGATTTTACCACTCTTATACAAGCAGTCCATTCCATGCTCCGCTCCAGCAAATTTATCCAGCAGCGCCCGGACGGCATGCAGATCCCACGTGTAGTAGCAAGGAGTGAGAGTGAATGTTGCTTGCTTGAAGTCATTTATACACAATCCGGTTTAAGTTCACTGTAAAACTAAAGTCCATCCATCCATCCATTTTCTGAGCCGCTCCACCACACTAGGGTCGCGGGCGTGCTGGAGCCTAGGCCAGCTATCATCAGGCAGGAGGCAGGGTACACCCTGAACTGGTTGCCAGCCAATCGCAGGGCACATACAAATAAACAACCATTCGCACTCACATTCACACCTACGGGCAATTTAGAGTTGTCAATTAACCTACCATGCATGTTTTTTTGGGATGTGGGAGGAAACCGGAGTGCCCGGAGAAAAAACACGCAGGCACGGGGAGAACATGCAAACTCCACGCTGCCAAAACTAAAGTCACATAACAAAATAATTACACCTATTGAATGTTCAAATAGGCGGCACGGTGGACAAATGGTTAGCACATCGGCCTCACAGTTCTGAGGACCTGGGTTCAAATCCGGCCTCCCCTGTGTGGAGTTTGCATGTTCTCACCCTGTCTGCGTGGGTTTTCGCTTGGGTTTTACTCCGGTTTCCGCCCACATCCCCAAAACATGCATGGTATGTTAATTGACTACTCTAAATTGCCCATAGATGTGAATGTGAGTGCAAATGGTTGTTTGTTTACATGTGCCCTGTGATTGGCTGACGACTAGTTGAGGGTGTACCCCGCCTCTTGCCCGAAGATAGCTGGGATAGGCTCCAGCACGCACGTGACCCTAGTGAGGATAAGCGGTACGGAAAATGAATGACACAATGAATGGTCAAATACATCACAGCCTTCGTTTCTTTCTTCGGTTTTGTTCACCGGCCTACAGTTTCCACTGGCTTGTGCCCGGCATTGGGCTGCATTACAATATAAGTTGTGTGTAATAATGTGAAATGACACACGGAAAAAGTATTGAACATCCTAACTGGTATTTAATACTTTGTATAAAAGCCTCTGTTTGCAATGACAGGTTCAAGACTCCTCCTGTATGGAGAAACTAGTCGCATACATTGCTCTGGTGTAATTTTGGCCCATTCCTCCACACAAGCAGTCTTCAAATCTTGAAGGTTCCGTGTGCTTATTCTATGGACCGTCTGTTTCAGTTGTAGCGTATATTGGTTTTGGATTAAAACGTAATTAACTTCGAAAAGAATATGCCAGAAGCGACACCTGCGTTGCTTCCGGTTTAGCTCGATTTTTTTGTTTAACGTTATAGTCAAACTATTTTTGTCACGTAAAGGGTCACCACGTCTTTTTTTATATTCGTAAATCTTAGGAAAAGTGACGAAAAAAACTCATCATCTGAAGGTTGCTTAGAGGAATGAAATACGAGTTCTCGAGTTCAGTGGTTTTACTATTAAAACTCAAACACACACAAAGCACAACAGGAAGTGGAATTTTATAGGAAATTTAAATCTAAAAGGGAAAATATTGGATTTATCTTACCCAACATTATAAAAAATAGACACAAAAGGAATGAAGACACTGGTTTCTTTTTCTCATGAGGAGGGCGTATGGGAGATTGTTCAGATCACAGTCTCTCAACACGCTCTAAACAATCTCCCCCCTCGCTCCTGCATTTATTTGAAATAGGAGGGATTTACAAATCATAATGTTCTAAGCAATAAGACACAACACAAAATATTTGATAATAAGAGGGTTTTTCCCAGACATAGTATTCTAAGCAATAAGACACAACACATAATATTGGACCAACACCTGTCACGACCCGACCACATCCGATCACATCCTTGGTCCAGGCGCCCTTCCATCGGTTGATGCTGAGTCTTCTTTTTGAAGGCGAGACATCTAAAATCGACCATTATACTAATGCAAGCTAAGCAAATAAATGATAACTTCTACAATTTATTAAACATTTCCCTCCTGTTTATCATGTATTTGCACAAATTCTCATATCATTTTACAGTCACTTCATTTCGATTTTTAACTGTAGAATCATTTTTATGAAACAAATACATTTACACTCAGAGTAAACTTGTCATACATGAATGTTGTAGTTTAAACATCGTAATCATCTGCATCAGGAAACAAATCAGTTAAAGCAAAATCATCATTATCATCATTATCATCATACAGTAATGGATACATCATCTCCATACGGTTCTTCATGTGGGTTATGGCTGTGGTGATTAATTTACTGATTAATGCCCGAATGCATGGGATACAACAACATCCACACAATGTCAGAATGGCTGCAAAAACAGCAATTGATATCAATATTGGTGAAATTAGGGTTTTATATTTACCAAAAACGTCCATTCAGCTGTCCCACAAGGAGTGTTGATTGAGGGTCCGTAGACCATCGATGGCTCTGGTCAAGCTGCCATCTGAAGCAGTATTGTTTGTTCTCATAACATACCGCAAACACCTCCCTCTCTTGCGAGGAGCATGTCGACAGCTATGCGGCCTTGGAACGTCCTTGAGCTGCTCGTGCACAGCTTCCAACCCACTCTGAATCCAATTTCCTAATCTCTGTACATTGAAGTGGATATAGTTTATCCCATCAACATTTTTATTAATCGTACACCAACAGCATATGAAGTATTCAAATCCTCCTGCAACTTGGTCAGCTAATTTGTATTGATTAGGAACCCCACGAGGAACACCTATGCCGTCGATGTATGTTTTATGTTGGATAATTTTGCCTCTGCCAGGATAAATCTCTTTTTTGTCAAGTATGTCCAAAACACACAAGGAATTTGTCTCCGGTAGTTGGAGCCGCTCTAGTACAACAGACAGTCAATTTACAGAACACTTTGGAGACATAAAGACATTGACAGAAAACAATTGTGCAAAAAGATGCAGTCCTCTAGCAGCAGTTTGAATGACTAATATTGCAATAGTCCGGTGCAATGACCGTTGTGCAAAGGGCGCTGAGACTTCAAGGAGTGTATGTGGTTTAAAGTGACGAGTAGTGCGATAATCTGGGACAATGGTTGTGCAAATGTTGCAGATGCTCCTCAATCACTGTGCAAATGGAGCAGATGCTAATCTGGCATGAGTGGCCAGTATATGCAAATAGTGCAGCATGGCGGGACAACTACAGCGAGTGCACGAGTAATACATAATTGGCCCCACAGAAATGTGACAAGTCAAAAAATTGCCAGCTTGTTGTAATGGAATAATACAATCTTGTGATAATTGTGCCGGAACTATGCGCAACAAAGGCCTGGGACCCATGCAAACAACACAATCTTTTCTCGCTACATTTGCTGCTTGTTCCATCAATAGTAACCAATTGTTATTTTGTCCTGAAACTCCTGTGACAACAAGGAACCAATCATCAGTAGTTATGTTGTTAATCATTAAAATTTGTCCACCTTTCTTTGAAGTTTTCAATGGCATTTCTGGTTTAACACGGTTTCTATAACACAATACTACTTGGAAGTGGGGATCTTTTCCGCCAGAATAGGCCCAGAAGCTCACTATCAAACACATTGGGTGACTTGATTTGTATTTCAATATTAAACTATGGGCCGTTTTGCTTAGGTTAAACTTCTTTCTATGTTCTTTTGCGGTTCTTTTTGACCAACTGGACCAATCATAACCTGTTTCACCAATGAGGTGTTCCGATCCAAAGCCTATAGTTGCATACCAGTCATATCCAAATCCCCAATTCTGCCCATTCTCTTGAGCATCATTGGTGAGAGCCGCATATGGAATTATGATTAAATCAGCTTGATTTTGGGGGGCACAAAATATTAAACCATTTTGCCGCATTTGGAGGCCATGCCCACAATTTTGATCATCAACTGTACTCCTTTTGATACGAGTTAATGATTCAAAATTTTTTTTATTATTATTGGGTTCGTCATATTGGTCCAGTTGGTAGGTGATTTTCTATCTAAAAAATGGGTTTTATCATTGAGGGTGGGACGTCCCATGTACCACAAAACCAACACCATAGTAGCCAAAGTTGCTACGTAACAACTTATCGAATCTCATAACCAACGTGGGTGTGGCTTTCTGCTGAGTTCTCACTAAAAGGGTTGGTGTCTTTTTTCTTCACTGACCAGCAAGCGTTTTCAGAATCTACACATCTGCTCCTGCTCCGTTATCAGACTTTTGCTCACCTTCCCAATTTGAGTACCCAGCTGAAATGACTCTTTTACAGTGTGTTAAATGAACCCACGTGTTTCTTTCTGCTATTTTTTTTTTAGGGCTATAAAGTGTCAATCTATCTGTGCCACCATCCCTCCGGTTGAGATATGTGACACAGCATGGCTCAATATAGCAGCCCATTTGAATAGTTTTTTTTTTTTTTGTTTTTTTTGTTTTTATCATTAGTTTGCATGCCTCGGTTAATGCTACTAATTCAGCAGCTTGTTCAGCCAATTCCTGTCAATCATGCTGCGTGCCTTCATCAAGTAAGGGTATTAGTGTGGCTGGATTTAAGGTTGTGCATCGCTCAACAGTCAAATGTGGTTGTGACAGCAAGATGGCAATGCAAGATAAATGTCTTGCAGGTGATAAAAACGCCATATTGGTTTGCAATAGGAGAGCAGACACTGTATGTGGGACCTTAAGGGTGAACTGCTCTCTACTGGCGTCAAGGCTGCCACAACTGCTCTGACACAATGTGGTAATGCACACGTTACGTTGTCCAATTTAGTTGAAAAATAAGCTTGGTCTTAGCTTATCACCGTATTGTTGTGTAAGTACGGAGGTCATGCAATAGCTTTTACAATCTACCATTTGAATGAATGTTTTATCATTAAATTTGGAAGGCCTAGCGCAGTAGTCGACACCAAATGTTGTTTAATGTCACAGAAGGCCTTTTCTGCCTCTGTACTCCATTAAACAGGTGATGTCATTTTAAGGTTGTCTTCATACATTAATTTTGACAATGGTGCAACAATTTCTGCATAGTTTGGAATCCATGCTCTACAATAATTTGTCAGACCTAAAAATGATTATTATATGTTTCTTCATCTGTGGTTTAAGATTTTTTAAGACTATAGCTTTCCTGTCTTCTAATATAGTCCTTCCTCCTACACTGAAATTATGGCCTAGATATTTGACTTGCCTTTTACATCATTGCAATTTATTTTTGTTAACTTTATGTTCCTCTTCTGTTAGATGATGCAGCAAGGCCAATGAATCCTTGCATGTCTCTCCATTTGTAGATGCCAGAAGACATGCGTGTTGTCATAACTTGTGAATAATTAGTTGGACTTTCACAGTAACCTTGCGGTAATCTAGTAAATGTATATATATATTTTTTTTTTTCTCAAATGTGAATGCAAACCAAAATTGACTGTTATTTTCTATTGGTACTGAAAAGAATGCATTACTTATGTCCACTAGTGTAAACACAGTAGCGTCTGGTCTTAATGAATTTAACAATGTGCGTGGGTTTGGTACGCATGCTGCTCTCTGTATTACTGCAGCTCATCACATTCTTTTTTTTATCTTCTATTTTTGTGATAAGCTGCAAGGCTGCAGACAATAGGGCCTTTCCCACGTTTAACGGTGGTTTGTCTTTTATTTTTTATATAATTTGATTCCTGCAACGCGGCTATTTTTTGTGTATTTAACCAACCATTAAAGCCGTGTTCGGTTATCCCTGTCTCTAAATATTAAATTTTATCAGGATCCTGTTTTTTTTTTTCTTTTAAATTTAATTTAATGAACCTCCAACCTTTACACTGCAGTGTATTCCTGTTTTTTATTTTACTACTTCCTTTTTCTCTTTTAGACGCCATGTTTAACCAGAAGAGTAAGTCGTCAAATCCATCTTTTTGTATTTGTGATATATTATTTTTGTGTCGCCACTTTATTTCGTTTTGAAGTTGAACTATTTTTTGCGAATTTAGCTGGCCAGCGAAACCGTATTTGGTTATCCACGTGTTTAAATGTTCTATTTTGGAATGGTTTTGTAGTTGAACATATTTCCAATCTTTACACGTTAGGTCTATTTTTTGATCCGGTTTACTGTTATTTATTCCCATTTTTGTGAATTTGGAAGTCAGTTTATTTGCACCTAGAGTGACCTAAATACAAACTTTATTCAAAAATGACAGGGTGACAATAAATGTCTGAGTTTTGATAATTCTCAAGCTTCTACCCCAGTCGGGGCGGAGAATTCTTGCCTCTGCTTCCAAACCCAGTTGTCACTTACAATCCAGTCTTATACATTCATACTTTTACACATTCACACGATATTAGTAACGTTTTTATAAACACACGGAAACACAGAAACACGGAATTTAAGTACGTACAGGACCCCGCCGTCCTCGCGGAATTTGTCGGACTCCGCCGTCCTTCTGACTACTTGCCAGTGACTAGTATTACACAAGGTTTATTCTGCCGCAGACTTCTTCATCGCGCAATTCACTCACTCTTTAATCCTTTTTTCCTAAAAAATAGACACAAAAGGAATGAAGACACTGGTTTCTTTTTCTCATGAGGAGGGCGTATGGGAGATTGTTCAGATCACAGTCTCTCAACACGCTCTAAACAATCTCCTCCCTCGCTCCTGCATTTATTTGAAATAGGAGGGATTTACAAATCATAATGTTCTAAGCAATAAGACACATTTTTGGATAATTTAATCTGTAAAATCTCAAATGTCATGAATGCTGTCGCTCCTATTAAAACTAAGACAATCTTGAGGCGACCTAAAACACCGTGGTGGAGCACAATGATGGTAAATACCTCTAAAAAGTGTAGGAAAGCAGAACGTAAGTGGAGAAAAACTAAACTCCAAGTTGACTACGACCTTTACAGACAGTCTCTAATTTTAACCAAGCGTTAGTCAGGGCTAGACACCAACCCCTTTCTGAAATCATCAGTAAGAACTTCAACAATACTCGCACTCTGTTTGCTGTGGTTGACAAGCTCACAAACCAACCCCCCCTCACCATCCCCCCGCCTGAATAAGATCGCTCCAGAACTCCTAACAGCCGATAAATGCTATGAATTTGCTTATTTTAGTGAAATAAGACAATCCATAATGTTAAATATGAGAACAAATCAGCAAAATGATAAATTGATATTACATCTGAAGCCACCCAGGAAAAACTCTGTTACCATGTCAGAATTTTATGTAATTGACCAAAAAACTGTAGAGAAAACTGTTCAGCAGCTGAAACCATCAACGAGCTGTCTTGACACAATACCATCTGACTTTTTCAAAGATATTGTGAAGTCTGTTCAAGCTGATTTGCAGCAAATAATCAATTTCTCACTTCAGTCAGGCGAGTTTCCTAAAGCTCTTAAAGTAGCTGCCATTAAGCCTTTGCTAAAAAATAGAGCGCTGGACGCTTCCATGTTAGCAAGCTATAGACCCATCTCAAATCTCCCTTTCATAGCCAAGATTGTCGAGTTATTTTTTAATCAACTCAGCAATTTCTTGAACTTAAATGTATTTTTTGAAAAATTTCAATCAGGTTTCTGAACTCATCACAGTACAGAATCTTCTCTTATCAAAGTGCTAAATTATATAAGGTTGAATACTGACTCAGGAAAGGTGTCAATTCTGGTCCTGTTGGACCTCAGTGCGGCTTTTGATACGGTAGATCAT
>NC_084508.1:227500-240000 GCF_024500385.1 Phyllopteryx taeniolatus
TTGGAGCAGCTCTAGTACGACAATAGACAGTCAATTGACAGTAAATACTTTTGAGACATAAAAACATCAAAACAAAGTCACTGAGCAATAAGAGGTTACCAGTAATTCGGTCATGGCAATACTTTTTTTTTTTTTTTTTTGACAATTCTGCAAATGATGCCAAGTCCTCTCGCTATTAACAGCAGTTCTAAATGACTAATAAAACAATAGTCTGGTAGTTTATACTCTTTGACATTTATTGGCTTGTGTTGATCACGTGACGTCATGGGTTTCTCTAGCGGTCATAAGGCATAAAGCAATACAAACGGTACTTGAAAGTGTTGAAAAACAATAAAACTTGGCACTTCAAAGGGTTATAAAACAAAAGTATCACCATGCTATAAAATCTGGCGCTTCAAAGGGTTTTAAAACAATAACTTCAAAGAGTCATGTGTGGCCATCCCCAGGGCATGTCGGGGAAAATCAGGACAGGAGACATGGGGGTTGACATCGGGTCAGTGGGAGGAATCTATCAGCTTTTAGCAGAAGCCATGGCTTCTTCGTGGGGGCACACAAGGACATGTGTCATGTAGAATAATTAAAGCATTCTTGTAAAACAATAGAATGTTATAGAGGAAGGTCACACGTAGTCACCCCTGAACATGTCAGGGCAACAACCATGATTCCTGCTAAAATCTATTAAAAAAAATTCCAGATATGTAATAAATTGTGCTATTGCAAAAGTTGAACAGACTATTGTCCCAGACTTGGTTTCAAAACTAGTTATCCAGCAGAAGTCAATTAAACAATTATTTGGTTTCACAGTCACCACGGCCCTCTGAGGGGACTGTTATTATAAAGTGGTCTGAGTTTGACATCCCTCTGTGGGACTAAACGATAGAGTTGGCGATTAAAGAAGAATTATAACTTTTTGGGATCATTAAAATATAGATTTTTTGATGTATGACATTTACCGACATTCAGACTATTCATTGATGAAGGCAGACAATAGAGATCTTACCATATCAGCATGAAGAAGAAGAGATTTGGATGGATAATGTCTGCATTTAGACTAAGAAGTCAAACAAGTCTGCATTAAGACGAATATACATTGCAATATAGTTTTAAAACACTAAAAACAGCGTTTACCGACAAAAATGGGGTGTCTTCTTAGATATGTAATAAATTGTTGTGCTATTACAATCGTTGAACAGACTATTATCCTGGACTTTGGTGTTTCAAAACTAAGTATCCAACATTTTGTTGTGTATATGCAGTAATAGTTTAAGTCAATTCAACAATTATATGGTTTCATATTGGCCCTCTGTGAGGGCTGACACATTTGTGTAGTTATTTACTTGAAAAATACATGGTAGACAACTTATTGGGATTTTTCTTTGTTTGTTAGTTCAATACAGCATTAAAACACTAATAAATAGCATTTACCAGTAAAAATGGGGTGTCTCGAAGAAATATATACTTTTCTTCTGAAACAAGACTCAAACAAACACTTCTGTGTTTTATTTTTACTCTGTAACCAATGTTTTATAGTTATTATCCATACACATTAATGCTGGGAAAGCTTAATATGCATGAAGTTTTTGACCAAAGGCTGTGCAGTTCTTAAAGTTAAAAATACACTTACGTGATGGTGAATGTAAACAAGAGAGCTCGCTGTATTTCATGCTGGAATCGGTCTAGGTCTTGGCACTATCGTTGCCAAAATTATCTGGTTGGGTGGCTGGGTTCACAGAGAGAAACGCCGCCCTGTTTCTAAGAAACCACCTATAGCCCAAAGCTGTGGGCATGAAATAGCCACATTTGACGGAACACCCCTCTATTATTGCACAGAAAGAATGTTGACTGTTAAAGCACTGTTACCAATTCATACATTACCCCCACACTTCTAACTCCGGGAGTGCATGGTGTGGATAGGACCGTAAGTTGAAAGTAAGTTTATCAAATGCACTACTAAGAACGTTGGATCTTTTACCACATCAATTATCAACTGCATTAGGAGATAGTCGAGCAATTTTCTACCACCGAATCAGATTTTTTATTTATTTTTTTTACAGGCAAAATTAATTGTTAAACAAGGGTTAAAACTTGGACTTCTGTGCTCATCATGGATTGTCCATAACAAACATCATGTTCAAGCATAAGGCTGTCCATATGTGCACTTGGCACCAGAAGAACCTAGGCCGCAGTTCGACTTTGTGGTCGTGTCATCTACTGTCAACTGATCACCACCTGGTGGCGCCGATGGTGGGAGAAGATGCCAGTCTGACCTGGCAGGCCCAAACATACTGTGAGGGTCTGCTGTGAACATCTGGCAGAATTCCCTGTCAGAAGGAGTTCAACAGAACTTGAGTCTGAGTGGACTATGTTCCACACCTTGATTGCTGAGGCGGCTGACCGGAGCTGTGGCCGTAAGGTGGTTGGCACCTGTCATGGCGGCAACCCACGAACCCATTGGTGAACACCAATGGTGAGGGATGCCGTCAAGCTGAAGAAGGTGTCCTGTTGGGCCTTTTTGGCTTGTGGCAGTCCCGAGGCAGCTGATGGGTACCGGCTGGCCAAGTGGAATGCAGCTTGGATTGTCGCTGAGGCAAAGACTCTGGCATGGAAGGAGTTCGGTGAGGCCATGAAGAAAGACCTCCGGACGGCTTCAGGAAATCCTGGTCTAACATCCGGCGTCTCAGGAGGGGGAAGCAGTGCACCATCAACACTGTGTATAGTAGGGATGGGGCACTGCTGACCTCGACTGGAGATGTTGTGAGTCGGTGGGGAGAATACTTGGAAGAACTCCTCAATTCCACTGAGACACCTTCCCATGAGGAAGCAGAGTCTAGGATCTCTGAGGCGGAGTCTCCTATCTCTGGGGTTGAGGTCACCGATGTGGTTAAAAAAACTCCTCAGTTGCAAGGTCCCAGGGGTTGATGAGATTCGCCTGGAGTTCATAAAGGCTCTAGATGTTGTGGGGCTGTCCTGGTTGACGGAGCTCTGCGACATCGCGTGGATATCAGGGACAGTCCCTCTGGATTGGTAGACTGGGGTGATGGTCCCCCTTTATAAAGAGGAGGACCGGAGGGTGTGATCCAACTATAGGTGGATCCCACTCCTCAGCCTCCCTGGTAAGGTCTATTCAGGGGTGCTGGAGAGGAGAGTCTAATCTCGGATTCAGGAGGAGCAGTGTGGTTTTCGTCCTAGCCATGGAACTGTGGACCAGCTCTACACCCTCGGCAGGGTACTCAAGGGGGAGTTCGCCCAACCAGTCTACATGTGTTTTATGGACTTGGAGAAGGCGTCCTTTGGAGAATGGGGTACCGAACCCAATGATACGGGATGTTCGGTCCATGTACGACCAGTCTCAAGGTTTGGGCCGCATTGCCAGCAATAAATGTTTCAGGTGAGGGTTGGACTCCGCCAAGGCTGCCCTTTGTCACCGATTCTGTTCATAACTTTTATGGACAGAATTTCGAGGCACAGCCAAGGCATAGAGGCGGACCAATTTGGTGGCCTCAGTATTGCATCTCTGCTTTTTGCAGATTATGTCGTTCTGTTGGCTTCATCAAGCCGTGATCTCCAACTCTCAGTGGAGCGATTCACAGCCGAGTGTGAAGCGGTTGGGATGAAAATCAGCACCTCCAAATCTGAGACCATGGTCCTCAGTTGGAAAAGGGTGGAGTGCTCTCTCTGAGTCGGGGATGAAATTCTACACTCACCTATGGACACGAGCTGTGGGTCGTGACCGAAAGAACAATATTCCCGATTCAAGCGGCCGAAATGAGTTTCCTCCGCAGGGTGTCCGGGCTCTCCGTTAGAGATAGGCTGAGTAGCTCGGTCATCCGGGAGGATCTCAGAGTAGAGCCGCTGCTGCTCCACATCGAGAGGAGCCAGATGAGGTGGCTGGGGCATCTGATTCGGATGCCTCCTGGACGCCTCCCTGGTGAGGTGTTCCGGGCATGTCCTACCGGGAGGAGACCCCGGGGACAACCCAGGACACGCTGGAGAGATTACATCTTTCGGCTGGCCTCGGAACGCCTCGGGATCCCCCCAGAAGAGCTGGATGACGTGGCTGGGGAGAGGGAAGGCCTGGCATCCCTGCTAAAGCTACTGCCCCTGCGACCCGACCTTGGATAAGTGGTAGAAAATGAATGGATGGATAAGCCGCACACACACATATATATATATATATATATGTGTATATATATACACACACACGTGTGTATATATATATATATATATATATATATGTGTATATATACATATATATATGTATACATATATACATGTATGTATATGTATATATATGTATATATATATATATATATGTATATATATATATATATATGTATATATATATATGTATATATATATATATATATGTATATATATATATATATGTATATATACATATATATATATATACATATATACATGTATGTATATGTATATGTATATATATATATATATGTATATATACATATATATATATATACATATATACATGTATGTATATGTATATGTATATATATATATATATGTATATATACATATATATATATATACATATATACATGTATGTATATGTATATATATATATATATCTCTGCCTTGGTCACCTGCCATCCCTCTGCTCGACCGGCTAACACCAATGTTCCATCCTGGACCCTACTCCAGCAGTGGTCACAATATAGTAGCGTTAGTCCATCCCACCAACATTCACAGTTTCTCTGTCCTTCATTTTCTTGTGGGTTCCAATCCCATTGGGCATAAAATCTTAATCTGGTCAAATATCTCACTCTGCAACTTTCGCATATGTAGGCGTCAAGTACTTTGACTGGGCCTAAATTCTCCAAGGTCGGGGAACCGGCTGTCCAATCCTGGGTAGTTCCATGCCTTCTGTTAACCTGTGATTCGTTTTTTCCGCAGGAGACACAGCCTTGATTCACATGGTGCCAACACAAACTCTCCATCTCCTTGGATAGATATCCCCTTTTAGCATTCGCCAATAGTTTAAATGCTCTTCCGGCCATTACTCCACTCGTAGTCCTCCGTGTGACCACAACACCTTTCATCATGGCCAGCTTGATAAAAGGTGGAACGTCTTGATCCGTTTCAGTACTCATATCTTGTTTTTTCCTCGGCTTCGAACCGAATCAACTGGTATTGGTTTAAGCTGCTCTACCCCTTGGATCCCTCTCTCCTTGAGGCGCACTGTGTTTCTGTCCAACAATTCTTCTACGATGTCAGGATTTTCATATTTGGTTTTTACTGCTTGCTCGTCGGATACGCCATGTGACTTGACCCACACTCGCTGTTCCACTTGTAACGGGCACCTCTCTTTCTGGAGACTTGCCTCCTTTTTTATTCGGCCAATATCAGGGGCGACAAAGGGGCGTTGGTTCAATTCCTCTGAAGGGGACGGTCTTCCAGTCCTGTGCCTCCCATTCAAGTCCTTGACCAATTCTACCAACTTGCCACTCCATTCTTTTCCATTAGCATTTTTCCCTAGCCAATTTTTAGCCAAACCAATGGTCCTTTCAGCCACACCATTGGCTTGGGGGGTGTAAGGCGGTGAATAAATTCTATTTATTCCCCATTTTTGACACCACCTGTCCACCGCAGCGTTTTTGAAATGGGTTCCATTGTCTGTTCTTAACTCTTTTGTTATTCCTAGCCACATGCATCCTTCTTCCAGTGTCTTGATCACACTTTTAGCATTAGCTTTTCGCACTGCTTTTAATCCAAAATGTCCTGACATCGAATACACTAGCACGATTAGGTACTTCTCACCTTTCGTGCCATTCACTCCCATGGGGCCTGCTACGTCCATGCAGACTGATGCCCATGGCACAGTGCTCTTGATATTCAATCCTTCCGCTCGCTGTCCTCGGCGTCCTGCGTTGTATTTATTACATTGCTCGCAGTCCCGAAACACAGCTCAGATTTTCTTATCCGAGATCCAAAGCTCCAGTCTTTCCAGCTCCTTCTTTGTGGGTAAGGTACCTCCATGGCCTAGCGCTTCATGTACGGCCGTAGTAACCTCACGCACAAACTCGTCTGGGACCACTTTTCCTCCGGGGGTCTTGTCCCATCCGTCTGCTCCTACAACAACTAACTTTCTCTCTTGGACGTATTTATCAACATCATCATTCCCTCTCCAATGAGCCCCTACCTTAATCTGGGCTCTGTGGTGGGCAACATTTATGTTCATATTTAACCTCAACTCGGCTATTTTCTTTCCATAATTCCGCATGGGCAACTGATTTGCCCTTCGTTCCCTCATATCCACTTTCCTCCCAAATGGACAGGTCTTCTTTAAGAGCTTGTGCACAATAATGACTGTCCGTTACTATCATTACACGTCCCACGTGTAGCCTTATAGCCTCCAACAGTCCTTCCAATACGGCTGTAACCTCCCCGGCTTGGGCACTGCCAGGGGTCACACCTTTACGACGGCTCTTTTCTTCCCCCTCATGTTTAAGGATGAATCCCCAGTGGGCAGACTGGTCTCCACCTTTTTTCGATCCATCTGTATAGAGAATCCATTCATATGGTTTTTCTGCTTTTATCTCTGGTTTTACTCGTTTCTTTGACGAGGGGGTTATCGGTCCTATCTACAAATCGGGGTCAAGTAGGATATCTTCCCATCTCCCCCATCTCACGTTGGTCGCTTTAGTGCTTTCAATGGTATCTTTACGCAAATAGCGATGAACTTGGCTCTGTGTGATGACCTTTATTCCTTGTCCCTGGGCTAAATCCTTCAACGTCCCCCAGTACCTGGCTAGCACTGCCAGTTCCCTTTCCTCCCGGAGAAACTTATTTTCCACGCTGCTCAGGGTGTAAGTCCATAAGGTTACCAAGCCAGCTCCCTCGTTACTGACGCTCACCATAGCCGAGTCTTCTTCGCACTCCACTTTAGCGATCAATCTCGTATCCAAACCCCTTGGCTCTAGTTGTACAGCGTTTCTTACTGCTTTTTTCAATTCTTCTATGTTCTCTTGGTCTTTCGCTGACCAATCCCAGCTTTTAGACTTTCCTTCTTCAGGATTTTTCCTCAGACGGGCATAAAGGGGCTTTGCATATTTTTGATAATCGGGGACATGATCCCGAACATAGTTACATAGTCCGAGTATCCTCTGCAATTCCCTCTCGGACGTTGGGGGTAGGATTTGTTCAATCTTCTGTCGATAAGCGTCCGGAAGTCCCAAGTCGTCCGACACTTGGAACCCCAAGTAGTCTACTTAGAATCTAGCAAATTGGCATTTCTTTAGATTGAGTTTCAGTCCTTCTGCCGTCACTTTTTGAATTACAGTTTGTAAGATGTTCAAATGTTCTTCTTCTGTATCATTCGCGATGAATATGTTGTCTATATAAATCGTGACTGGCAGTCCCTCCAAAACGTCCATAACCGCTGATTGAAACATTTGGGGAATTTTTCTATCCCTGGGGTAATCTCTGCCAGACGTACGATTTCCCCTTATGTGTGAATGCCGTCTTTCCTTGCGATGCTTTGGCAATCCTCAAGGAGAAAAATCCATTAGCCAGGTCGATGCATGTTTTATATTTTTTCACTCTCAGCGTTTTCAAAGACGCCTGGGGGTTTATGAGGCTTGCTCGATTAGCCACCGTTCGGCGGTTCAGAGCTTTAAAGTTGATAACTGGCCTCCATCCCCCTCCTACCGATTCAGGCTTCTTGACAGCCTGAATTGGGCTGTTTGTTATTGTATTTGGTTCCTCACGAATTATTCCAAGCGCTGACAGCTCTTTCACTATCATTGCCATTTCAGCCACGGCCCCCGGGTTAAGAGGGTATTGTCTCACCGCCGGGTGCACTCCCCCACTTATGGTGTGCAAGTACTTCTGTCCTAGGTCTCCACAATCATTCTTAAAGTGGGCCACGGACGGTTCTTCCATTATTTCATTTAACCTCTTTTTCCCTTCTGGCGACAAGTTGCTTTCTTGAATTTGTTGGGCCTTTACTGCTGATATATCCACTGGTTTATACCACTCGTATTCTGGGTTTATCCTGGTGGGTCCAACCCTCACTGTTGCTAATTTCATCTTCTTCCATTGTTTCAATGCTGTTTGTCGTTTATTTCTAGGCTTATTCAGCCCTTCTACGTCTCGTAGTGTTAATAGGTTGTATGGTCCCATAATCCACACAATTCCTCTCCAAATTCCGACTGGCATTTCTGTAATAGAACCATCAGCTACCTTCACTCTTAGGTGTCCAATTTTTCTCAAGGTTTCACGGGTCATTGACACCTCGGCCCCGGTGTCCACCAAAAAGGGTACTCCTTCCAACTTTGCGTAGAGCTCATCCCCTATCCGATAGACTCCTTCCAGGGTGACCCGTGCCTCGGTTTTCATCATTTTCTGGGCCCTCCTGAGGCGGCAGCTTTGTGAGCCTCAAGGTGGGCCTTCCTTTCGTCTGGTGTCATTTTGAGAAATTGGTCTCTGGGTATATATGCTCCAAATTCCTTCTTTTTCGCCGTTTGTTGTTGTCCTGCTTGGGAAGTTGGTTTCTGACTTTCGGCTGTTCTTTGGGAAGACTGCGTCGCTTTCTGGGTTGACTGTTGATTATTCCCGCGCGAGCGGTAGTCAGTTGGTGCCGCTTTCCTCTTCTCGCTGTGTAATTTAGTCAGTCGATCCCATTGCTTAATGGAAGCTTCGATTTTTTTGTGCTGTGCTGTCTGGTGCCATCTTCACAAAAGTAGCTTCATTTCCCATTTCTTTTACAATCATTCGCAGCACTTTAACATATCTGCTTGGAGCTATGACTTGTCTTGTTTTATGCCATACATTCAATAGCGTTACTCCTTGCTTGAGTTGCTCCCTAGCTCTCATTCTATGAGCCTCTTCGTCTTCATCTTCACTGTCCACCCATCTCTCATAGACCTCCTGTGATGTTTCATTGGGTCCAATGGGATTGGCAATAATATATTGCAGCAATATTTTCGTGGCAATTTTCCCTCCATGAGCGTCTCTGACCATAGGCCACATCTCAATTAAATAATCTTTAGCTGTTTCTTTCTGAGTTTTTGGCCGGACCAATTATTTCAAAGCCCTAAATTCTCGCATGTCTCTTTCCGTGTTGTTCGGCTGATACATGGAGTTAGGTCCAACTGTTGTCATTCCTAGAGGCATCCTATACTGAGAGGGCTGACTTGTAGGGTTGACATGGGCCGCCATTGCCCCAGCGTCCATTTCCAAGTCCTCTTCAGCTCTTAATTCAATTTGTGGTCTTTGATACACCGCTTGTTTAAGTTTCCTGAGCAAAATATCATACATTACTGCCACGAAGCCTTCTCTGAAATTCTTGGTGAATTCCATATGTCCCACTAACGTATGATACGTGGGAGTTTGCAAAATGTTTGCTGCTTCTCTATGTGTGACTCTTACGTTCAAAGTCATGTCCTCATCCATTTTCTCTAACCAACCAAATGGATAGGGATATTCTTTTTGTCCCGCTTCTGGTACGAAAGTCTTTCTCCCATCCTGAGTTTGGACAAATCCCAATTGTATATCTCTGGCAAGCCTCTCTGAGGCTCTGTATGCGTTAAATACTGGTTGTGGGTTTTTCTTCCCTTTATTTGTTGGTCTTGTGACTACCTTAGGAGGTCGGTGCTCAGGGTCTTCAGGAGCTGCGTCTGAATTCAGCGAGTCCAAATCCTCCTCCCTTATCTCGGCCTCAGGTTCGACCCTGAGAGGTATACACACCCAGTCTTCTTTCTCTCGGTCACTCTCGTTCCCACTTCCCCCTTCGGGTGCCCACGGGTGTCCGACGGGTTCCCTTACTTCGCCAGGTGATCGCCTCGGGTTTCCCTTTGGTCCAGGTATAGGTGTCTGTGTAGGTAGCGCTCGATAGGAGTCACTTACCGACTTGGGAGTGGAGGTAGTGGGACTGAAGGTCACTACCCCTCTTACAGGGCTTTTTCCTCCATTTCTCCGCTCATTTGGCCCTGCTGGTTCCTCGTCTTCTATTTCCACTTCAGCCCTTTGTGATCCTGAGTCCTGTTCTGCTCCTTCCTTCCTCCTCCTAGGTGACGGTATGGGGTAGATCTCTATCTGTGGAGCTGGCTGAGGCGGTGTTTTGGGCTTAGCTTTGGGGTTTTGTTGAAGTTGCAGCTGAGTTCGGGATATCTGTAGCATCTGAGTTAACAGCTCCTCTTTTGCTCCATTTATCCTCTCTCCCCTCTGTCTTGTTGATATTGCCACCACAAATTCAGCTCCTGTGGCTAAAGTTACTGGGGTCAATGCCCTCAGCTTAAAAGCCCGACTGCCGCTGTTTCAGCCAACTTCCATGACATTTTTTCTGACTTTATTCCGTTCAAATGTATTACTATTCGAGCGGCTCCACTCTCTAAAGCTTTGTCAATGCCTCTTTCTAGCGCTTCTGTCATTTCTTCCAAATACTGTGTTTGGTCTACTTCTGTCGTCCACTTTTCCCCTGGGACATGTACTATCATATAGTAGGGCGAATCTCCCCCACTGGTTATCACAACTGCTTCCGAGTCCGATTCTCTTCGTTGCAACTCTAGTTCCTTCTCTGCTATGTATTCTTCTCCCGCTGTAAGATCCAAATCGGCCCAAAATGTTTTACTATAGGGTCTCAGTTTCTTACTTGTGAATATCACCGGGGCATCCCCGCATACGTCCCAAGGGCTCCCTACATGGTGGCACATTGTTATTCCATTTCCAGCTTTACATTTCTTGGTTTCCTTTGGCAAGGGCGGCAAAGGCTCTGTTCTAATAAGGGGAGTCATTTGCCATGTCAACCTCGCCTTTCTCTTTTGTTCCTCCTGGTCCTCTTTCGCTCGTGGGATAAATCCCGTGTCTGGTTCCATATCCGAGTCTTCCTCGCTCAAGGTGTTAAGACCTGGCACTTTCTTCGTTTCCGTGAGCATTTTTATTCTCTGAATGTAATCTCGGTGTTCCTGGTATCTGGGCACTGCCCTTGCCCTTTCACTGTCCACCAGTTTACATTTTATTTCCGTTATCGGATCCCACCCATCGCTAGTGCTAACTAATTCAACAACATTGTACCTTTCCATCATCTTTATCCAACACTCAAACCAGTGGGGAGCTTCTCTTCGATTGTAGTCTTTTCCAGGGTGATCCACTATTATTGTCATTACTCCAGTTTCTTCGGGTTTCTCTGCCTGAAACTGGCCTTGTCCTTTGACTGCTTTCTCCACCGTTGTCGGGAGTTCTAAGGGTCGAATGGATGGATTTTCTGTCTCTACCATCCTTCTTACTCCGGGCGGCCATTCTTCCAAGCCCCCGTTATATAGCACGAGTCTTATTGGTATTTCATGTTGTCCTAGAGGTCGGGTCTCCGATTCCACCCCCAGTAGCGCATAGGGTCATGGGCTCGTACTACAGCTCCTGGTTACTCAGCTCCGCTCTTACAGGGTCGCCTCTACTCACTTGGACTAATTAGTCGTGAGCGTTTCACCTGGCCTCACTGACTAACATCCTTTATTAAACGATGGGATGGTTACTCACTGCGTTCAGGGACATACCCTGTTTATGTACGGTTTATTCAAAATCCATTCTCATTTGAAGAAAAGGAAAAATTAAAATTAATCCACTTTCGAAGAAAAATCAAAGTAGTCCTTTTTGGTAGAAAATCAAAATTAATCCACCTTCGAAGAAAAACTAAAGTAGTCCCTTTCGGTAGAAAAATCAAAAGCAGTCCACCTTCGAAGAAAAACAAAAGTAATCCTTGTTGGTAGAAAAATCAAAATTAGTCCACTTCCGAAGAAAAACTAAAGTAATGCTTGTTGGCAGAAAAATCAAAATTTGGCTAAAATGGCAAAAAGGAAGGGCAAGGGGAAAGGGGACCTCGGCAAGGGAATACCGAAGTCAACTGACTGAGTTAAAGTGTCTCCTATTATGGAAAAAGGACGATAAATGCTAAGGGGTATGCCGCAGTAGGATAATAGGGAATAAGGGAAATGAGTCAACAATGGAAATTTAATGTAACCTACAAAAACGATGGGTATCCGTACCCACCACTGGAAGCCTAAATACTACAAAACATAGTTTAGGCTCATAATCTAGTTCATCATTATGTAGCTCCCGAAAGACTGTCACCGACGGTAATAAGTGTCCTGGCTGCCGTCTCCTTTTCTTCTGTTTGTTGGTTGAATACAGTTTAACCATAAGCCCTGCTTTTCCTTAGCAGGCGACTTATTCCATCCCTCAACTCAGCCCCTCCCTCCCTTGAGCGCCTCGCAGCACGCTCTAACAAACTCGCTATCAGTAGCTTCACGGCCGACCAGAGCAGCAGGTCGCCGATCATGTCCATTCACTTTGAATGGCTTCTCACACTCACCCTAGAGTGGGAGATTTTTGAGGGGGGCTGGTTGTCGTTTCTTGGACACGAAACAGTGCTACCTCCTTCGCTACGAGTACACTTTAGACCCGTACCTAAGAGTTCTCTTTCAAGAATCAATATTCTTCAAAGATACTTCTTTCGTGCCCGCTCAAGGTCGTCTGACATGAAA
>NC_084508.1:1190000-1192500 GCF_024500385.1 Phyllopteryx taeniolatus
CTCAACTGTATCAAATTCTAACATGGTAATAGAGTTTTTCCTGGGTGGCTTGAAATGTATTACAATTTTATAATTTTGCTGGTTTGTGCTGATATTTAACCTGATGAATTGTATTTTTTCACGAAAATAACTCGAAAATTCATTGCATTTATCTACTGTTAGGAGTTCTGGAGCTATCTGATTCAGGGGGGATGAGAGCTTGTCAACCCCAGCAAACAAAGTGCGAGTATTGTTGAGGTTCTTACTGATGATTTCAAAAAGATTTTTCTGTCTTGCCCTGACTAACTCTTGGTTAAAATTACAAAGACTTTGTCTGTAGAGGGGCGGCACGGTGGACGACTGGCCTGCCTCGCAGTTCTGAGGACCAGGGTTCAAATCCCGGCCCCGCCTGTGTGGAGTTTGCATGTTCTCCCCGTGCCTGCGTGGGTTTTCTCCGGGGACTCCGGTTTCCTCCCACACCCCAAAAACATACATGGTAGGTTGATTGAGGACTCTAAATTGCCCTTAAGTGTGAATGTGTGCGCGAATGGTTGTTTGTTTATATGTGCCCTGCGATTGGCTGGCGACCAGTTCAGGGTGTACCCCGCCTCTCGCCCGAAGTGCTGGGATAGGCTCCAGCGCGCCCGCGACCCAAGTGAGGATAAGCGGTACGGAAGATGAATGAATAAATGAATGTCTGTAGAGGTCATAGTCAATTTCTCCATTTACGTTCTGCTTTCCTATACTTTGATTTAGAGGTCTTTACCATCATTGTGCTCCTCCACGGTGTTCTAGGTCGCCTCAAGATTGTCTTAGTTTTAATAGTTTGAACACAACGTCCCAACTTCATTGGAATTGGGGTTGTACAATATTGATTAATATATAATCAATATAATATATAATATTCCAAAACAACAGTAATCCTGAGTACAATTTTTGGCTTCTCAACCAAACTCTATTCTTGATGGAGAGTACCACACAGTACAAAGAGAAAAACGCAATGGCAATAAGGAAGATCGTAGAAGACAGCTTTTGCGGTATTGCTAAGATGGCTACCATTGTCCGAGATGAGCCCAATGTAAGAATGGAGTCTGGCTTGGCTATGTAGATTATGGACTGCAGGAAGAAGACAATCCTGTTGGATGGCAACATCATCCGAGAGAAGGCAAATAAGGTGGTGGAAGTTAATTAATTTAGAGTTCTAGTGCGAACTAGGTATCTTTGGTCTCCGCTTTGATGCTCCGGGTGATGGTAATTGACTTAGCGTCGGCATGCCAAAGCAAATGTCTGTGTCTTGCTTCTGATGGTCATGGCTGGTGATTCGCTTAGCGTCTATATGTGAAGTTGAGTCTCGCCACTCCGTGGTTGTCAATCTCAGCGGGAAGAGCGAGTCTTGCCGGAGACTGGGGTGCTGAGTGTCATCTTTTCATTGCGTATCCGCTACAATATATATATATATATATATATATCCATCCATCCATTTTCTGAGCCGCTTCTCACGAGGGTCGCGGGCGTGCTGGAGCCTATCCCAGCTATCATTGGGCAGGAGGCGGGAGTACACCCTGAACTGGTTGCCAGCCAATCGCAGGGCACATACAAACAAACAACATTCGCACTCACATTCACACCTACGGGCAATTTAGGGTCCCCAATATATATATATATATATATATATATATACACATATACACACACACACACACACACACACACAGTGGGTATGGAAAGTATTCAGACCCCCTTAAATGTTGCACTCTTTGTTAACCATCCATCCATTTTCTGAGCCGCTTCTCCTACTCTTTGTTATATTGCAGCTATTTGCTAAAATCATTGAAGTTCATTTTGTTTCCTCATTAATGTACACGCAGCACCCCATATTGACAGAAAAAAACGGAATTGTTGAAATTTTGGCATACTTATTAAAAAAGAAAAACTGAAATATCACAGAGCCGTAACTATTCAGACCCTTTGTTCAGTATTTAGTCGAAGCCCCCTTTTGAGCTAATACATTATTTTTGGGAATGATGCAACAAGTTTTTTCACACCTGGATTTGGGGATCCTCTGCCATTCCTCCTTGCAGATCCTCTCCAGTTCTGTCAGGTTGGATGGTGAACATTGGTGGACAGTCATTTTCAGGTCTCTCCAGAGATGCTCAATTGGGTTTAAGTCAGGGCTCTGACTGGGCCATTCAAGAACAGTCACGGAGTTGTTCTCAAGCCACTCCTTTGTTATTTTGGCTGTGTGCTTAGGGTCATTGATTTGTTAGAAGGTGAACTTTCGGCCCGGTCTGAGGTCCTGAGCACTCTGGAGGAGGTTTTCGTCCAGGATATCCCTGTACTTGGCCACTTTCATCTTTCCTTCGATTGCAACCAGTTGTCCTGTCCCTGCAGCTGAAAAACACACCCACGGCATGATGCTGCCACCACCATGCTTCACTGTTGGGACTGTATTGGACAGGTGATGAGCACTGCCTGGTTTTCTCCACACATACTGCTTAGAATTAAGGCCAACAAGTTCTAT